>NW_025423877.1:600000-757468 GCF_020740605.2 Lemur catta | reverse complement strand
ACCCTAACCCTAACACTATCCTAGGGCTGATGCTAACCCTAACCCTAACTCTAACACTATCCTAGGGCTGATGCTAGCCCTAACCCTAACAATATCCTAGGCCTGATGATATCCCTAACCCTAAACCTAACACTATCCTAGGGCTGATGCTAACCCTAACCCTAACCCTAACACTATCCTAGGGCTGATTCTAACCGTAACCCTGACACTGTCCTAGGCCTGATGCTAACCCTAACCCTAACACTAACACTATCCTAGGCCTGATGCTAACCCTATCCCTAACCCTAACACTCTCCTAGGGCTGAGGCTAACCCTAACCCTAACACTATCCTAGGGCTGATGCTAACCCTAACCCTAACCCAAACCCTATCCTAGGGTTGATGCTAACCGTAACACTGACACTATCCTAGGGCTGATGCTAACCCTAACCCTAACCCTAACACTATCCTAGGGCTGATGCTAACCCTAACCCTAACACTATCCTAGGCCTGTTGCTAACCCTAACCCTAACCCTAACACTATCGTAGGGCTGATGCTAACCCTAACCCTAACCCTAACACTATCCTAGAGCTGATGCTAACCCTAACCCTAACCCTAACCCTAACCCTAAACCTAACACTATCCTAGGGCTGATGCTAACCCTAACCCTAAGACTATCCTAGGGCTGATGCTAACACTAACCCTAACTCTAACACTATCCTAGGGCTGAGGCTAACCCTAACCCTAACACTATCCTATGGCTGATGCTAACCCAAACCCTAACCCTAACACTATCCTAACGCTGATGCTAACCCTAACACTAACCCTAACACTATCCTAGGGCTGATGCTAACCCTAACCCTAACACTATCCTAGGCCTGATGCTAACCCTAACCCTAACCCTAACAATATCCTAGGGCTGATGCTAACCCTAACCCTAACCCTAACACTATCCTAGGGCTGATGCTAACCCTAACCCTAACCCTAACACTATCCTAGAGCTGATGCTAACGCTAACGCTATCCCTAACCCTAACCCTAATACTATCCTAGGGCTGATGCTAACCCTAACCCTAACCCTAACACTATCCTAGGGCTGATGCTAACCCTAACCCTAACTCTAACACTATCTTAGGGCTGAGGCTAACCCTAACCCAAACACTATCCTACGGCTGATGCTAACCCTAACCCTAACCCTAACACTATCCTAGGTCTGATGCTAACCCTAAACCTAACACCATCCTAGGGCTGACGCTAACCCTAACCCTAACCCTAACACTATCCTAGGGCTGATGTTAACCCTAACCCTAACACTATCCTAGGGCTGATGCTAACCCTAACCCTAACCCTAACACTCTCCTTGGGCTGATGCTAACCGTAACCCTAACACTATCCTAGGCCTGATGCTAACCCTAACCCTAACACTATCCTAGGGCTGATGCTAAACCTAACCCTAACCCTAACACTATCCTAGGCCTGATGCTAACCCTAACCCTAACCCTAACACTATCCTAGAGCTGATGCTAACGCTAACCCTAACTCTAACCCTAACCCTAATACTATCCTAGGGCTGATGCTAACCGTAACCCTAACCCTAACACTATCCTAGGGCTGATGCTAACCCTAACCCTAACTCTAACACTATCTTAGGGCTGAGGCTAACCCTAACCCAAACACTATCCTACGGGTGATGCTAACCCTAACCCTAACCCTAACACTATCCTAGGGCTGATGCTAACCCTAACCCTAACACTATCCTAGGGCTGATGCTAACCCTAACCCTAACCCTAACACTTTCCTAGGGCTGATGCTAACCCTAACCCTAACCCTAACACTATCCTAAGTCTGATGCTAACCCTAGCCCTCACACTATCCTAGGCCTGATGATAACCCTAACCCTAACCTTAACACTATCCTAGGGCTGATGCTAACCCTAACCCTAACCCTAACACTATCCTAGAGCTGATGCTAACCCTAACCCTAACACTATCCTAGGCCTGATGATAACCCTAACCCTAACCCTAACGCTATCCTAGGGCTGATGCTAACCCTAACCCTAACACTATCCTAGGGCTGATGCTAACCCTAACCCTAACACTATCCTAGGGCTGATGCTAACCCTAACCCTAACCCTAACACTATCCTAAGTCTGATGCTAACCCTAGCCCTCACACTATCATTGGCCTGATGATAACCCTAACCCTAACCCTAACACTATCCTAGGGCTGATGCTAACCCTAACCCTAACCCTAACACTATCCTAGGGCTGATGCTAACCCTAACCCTAACACTATCCTAGGGCTGATGCTAACCCTAACCCTAACCCTAACACTATCCTAGGGCTGATGCTAACCCTAACCCTAACACTATCCTAGGGCTGATGCTAACCCTAACCCTAACCCTAACACTATCCTAGGGCTGATGCTAACCCTAACCCTAACACTATCCTAGGGCTGATGCTAACCCTAACCCTAACCCTAACACTATCCTAGGGCTGATGCTAACCCAAACCCTAACACTATCCTAGGGCTGATGCTAACCCTAACCCTAACCCTAACACTATCCTAGGGCTGATGCTAACCCTAACCCTAACCCTAACACTATCCTAGAGCTGATGCTAACGCTAACCCTAACCCTAACCCTAACCCTAATACTATCCTAGGGCTGATGCTAACCCTAACCCTAACCCTAACACTATCCTAGGGCTGATGCTAACCCGAACCCTAACTCTAACACTATCTTAGGGCTGAGGCTAACCCTAACCCAAACACTATCCTACGGCTGATGCTAACCCTAACCCTAACCCTAACACTATCCTAGGGCTGATGCTAACCCTAACCCTAACACTATCCTAGGGCTGATGTTAACCCTAACCCTAACCCTAACACTTTCCTAGGGCTGATGCTAACCCTAACCCTAACACTATCCTAGGGCTGATGCTAACCCTAACCCTAATACTATCCTAGGGCTGATGCTAACCCTAACCCTAACCCTAACACTATCCTGGGGCTGATGCTAACCCTAACCCTAACCCTAACACTATCCTAGGGCTGATGCTAACCCTAACCGTAACACTATCCTAGGCCTGATGCTAACCCTAACCCTAACACTTACACTATCCTAGGGCTGATGCTAACCCTAACCCTAACCCTAACACTATCCTAGGTCTGATGCTAACCCTAAACCTAACACTATCCTAGGGCTGATGCTAACCCTAACCCTAACCCTAACACTATCATAGGGCTGATGTTAACCCTAACCCTAACACTATCCTAGGGATGATGCTAACCCTAACACTAACACTATCCTAGGGCTGATGCTAACCCTAACCCTAACCCTAACACTATCCTAGGGCTGATGCTAACCCTAACACTAACCCTAACACTATCCTAGGCCTGATGCTAACCCTAACCCTAACTCTAACACTATCCTAGGGTTTATTTTAACCCTAACCCTAACACTATCCTAGGGCTGATGCTAACCCTAAACCTAACCCTAATACTATCCTAGGGCTGATGCTAACCCTAACCCTAACCCTAACACTCTCCTAGGGCTGATGCTAACCCGAACCCTAACACTATCCTAGGGCTGATGCTAACCCTAACCCTAACTCTAACACTATCTTAGGGCTGAGGCTAACCCTAACCCAAACACTATCCTACGGCTGATGCTAACCCTAACCCTAACCCTAACACTATCCTAGGGCTGATGCTAACCCTAACCCTAACACTATCCTAGGGCTGATGCTAACCCTAACCCTAACCCTAACACTTTCCTAGGGCTGATGCTAACCCTAACCCTAACCCTAACACTATCCTAAGTCTGATGCTAACCCTAGCCCTCACACTATCCTAGGCCTGATGATAACCCTAACCCTAACCTTAACACTATCCTAGGGCTGATGCTAACCCTAACCCTAACCCTAACACTATCCTAGAGCTGATGCTAACCCTAACCCTAACACTATCCTCGGCCTGATGATAACCCTAACCCTAACCCTAACGCTATCCTAGGGCTGATGCTAACCCTAACCCTAACACTATCCTAGGGCTGATGCTAACCCTAACCCTAACACTATCCTAGGGCTGATGCTAACCCTAACCCTAACCCTAACACTATCCTAAGTCTGATGCTAACCCTAGCCCTCACACTATCCTAGGCCTGATGATAACCCTAACCCTAACCCTAACACTATCCTAGGGCTGATGCTAACCCTAACCCTAACCCTAACACTATCCTAGGGCTGATGCTAACCCTAACCCTAACACTATCCTAGGGCTGATGCTAACCCTAACCCTAACCCTAACACTATCCTAGGGCTGATGCTAACCCTAACCCTAACACTATCCTAGGGCTGATGCTAACCCTAACCCTAACCCTAACACTATCCTAGGGCTGATGCTAACCCTAACCCTAACACTATCCTAGGGCTGATGCTAACCCTAACCCTAACCCTAACACTATCCTAGGGCTGATGCTAACCCAAACCCTAACACTATCCTAGGGCTGATGCTAACCCTAACCCTAACCCTAACACTATCCTAGGGCTGATGCTAACCCTAACCCTAACCCTAACACTATCCTAGAGCTGATGCTAACGCTAACCCTAACCCTAACCCTAACCCTAATACTATCCTAGGGCTGATGCTAACCCTAACCCTAACCCTAACACTATCCTAGGGCTGATGCTAACCCTAACCCTAACTCTAACACTATCTTAGGGCTGAGGCTAACCCTAACCCAAACACTATCCTACGGCTGATGCTAACCCTAACCCTAACCCTAACACTATCCTAGGGCTGATGCTAACCCTAACCCTAACACTATCCTAGGGCTGATGCTAACCCTAACCCTAACCCTAACACTTTCCTAGGGCTGATGCTAACCCTAACCCTAACACTATCCTAGGGCTGATGCTAACCCTAACCCTAATACTATCCTAGGGCTGATGCTAACCCTAACCCTAACCCTAACACTATCCTGTGGCTGATGCTAACCCTAACCCTAACCCTAACACTATCCTAGGGCTGATGCTAACCCTAACCCTAACACTATCCTAGGCCTGATGCTAACCCTAACCCTAACACTTACACTATCCTAGGGCTGATACTAACCGTAACCCTAACCCTAACACTATCCTAGGTCTGATGCTAACCCTAAACCTAACACTATCCTAGGGCTGATGCTAACCCTAACCCTAACCCTAACACTATCATAGGGCTGATGTTAACCCTAACCCTAACACTATCCTAGGGCTGATGCTAACCCTAACACTAACACTATCCTAGGGCTGATGCTAACCCTAACCCTAACCCTAACACTATCCTAGGGCTGATGCTAACCCTAACCCTAACCCTAACACTATCCTAGGCCTGATGCTAACCCTAACCCGAACCCTAAGACTATCCTAGGGCTGATGCTAACCCTAACCCTAACTCTAACACTATCTTAGGGCTGAGGCTAACCCTAACCCAAACACTATCCTACGGCTGATGCTAACCCTAACCCTAACCCTAACACTATCCTAGGGCTGATGCTAACCCTAACCCTAACACTATCCTAGGGCTGATGCTAACCCTAACCCTAACCCTAACACTTTCCTAGGGCTGATGCTAACCCTAACCCTAACACTATCCTAGGGCTGATGCTAACCCTAACCCTAATACTATCCTAGGGCTGATGCTAACCCTAACCCTAACCCTAACACTATCCTGGGGCTGATGCTAACCCTAACCCTAACCCTAACACTATCCTAGGGCTGATGCTAACCCTAACCGTAACACTATCCTAGGCCTGATGCTAACCCTAACCCTAACACTTACACTATCCTAGGGCTGATGCTAACCCTAACCCTAACCCTAACACTATCCTAGGTCTGATGCTAACCCTAAACCTAACACTATCCTAGGGCTGATGCTAACCCTAACCCTAACCCTAACACTATCATAGGGCTGATGTTAACCCTAACCCTAACACTATCCTAGGGATGATGCTAACCCTAACACTAACACTATCCTAGGGCTGATGCTAACCCTAACCCTAACCCTAACACTATCCTAGGGCTGATGCTAACCCTAACACTAACCCTAACACTATCCTAGGCCTGATGCTAACCCTAACCCTAACTCTAACACTATCCTAGGGTTTATTTTAACCCTAACCCTAACACTATCCTAGGGCTGATGCTAACCCTAAACCTAACCCTAACACTATCCTAGGGCTGATGCTAACCCTAACCCTAACCCTAACACTCTCCTAGGGCTGATGCTAACCCGAACCCTAACACTATCCTAGGGCTGATGCTAACCCTAACCCTAACTCTAACACTATCTTAAGGCTGAGGCTAACCCTAACCCAAACACTATCCTACGGCTGATGCTAACCCTAACCCTAACCCTAACACTATCCTAGGGCTGATGCTAACCCTAACCCTAACACTATCCTAGGGCTGATGCTAACCCTAACCCTAACCCTAACACTTTCCTAGGGCTGATGCTAACCCTAACCCTAACCCTAACACTATCCTAAGTCTGATGCTAACCCTAGCCCTCACATTATCCTAGGCCTGATGATAACCCTAACCCTAACCTTAACACTATCCTAGGGCTGATGCTAACCCTAACCCTAACCCTAACACTATCCTAGAGCTGATGCTAACCCTAACCCTAACACTATCCTCGGCCTGATGATAACCCTAACCCTAACCCTAACGCTATCCTAGGGCTGATGCTAACCCTAACCCTAACACTATCCTAGGGCTGATGCTAACCCTAACCCTAACACTATCCTAGGGCTGATGCTAACCCTAACCCTAACCCTAACACTATCCTAAGTCTGATGCTAACCCTAGCCCTCACACTATCCTAGGCCTGATGATAACCCTAACCCTAACCCTAACACTATCCTAGGGCTGATGCTAACCCTAACCCTAACCCTAACACTATCCTAGGGCTGATGCTAACCCTAACCCTAACACTACCCTAGGGCTGATGCTAACCCTAACCCTAACCCTAACACTATCCTAGGGCTGATGCTAACCCTAACCCTAACACTATCCTAGGGCTGATGCTAACCCTAACCCTAACCCTAACACTATCCTAGGGCTGATGCTAACCCTAACCCTAACACTATCCTAGGGCTGATGCTAACCCTAACCCTAACCCTAACACTATCCTAGGGCTGATGCTAACCCAAACCCTAACACTATCCTAGGGCTGATGCTAACCCTAACCCTAACCCTAACACTATCCTAGGGCTGATGCTAACCCTAACCCTAACCCTAACACTATCCTAGAGCTGATGCTAACGCTAACCCTAACCCTAACCCTAACCCTAACACTATCCTAGGGCTGATGCTAACCCTAACCCTAACTCTAACACTATCTTAGGGCTTAGGCTAACCCTAACCCAAACACTATCCTACGGCTGATGCTAACCCTAACCCTAACCCTAACACTATCCTAGGGCTGATGCTAACCCTAACCCTAACAATATCCTAGGGCTGATGCTAACCCTAACCCTAACCCTAACACTTTCCTAGGGCTGATGCTAACCCTAACCCTAACACTATCCTAGGGCTGATGCTAACCCTAACCCTAATACTATCCTAGGGCTGATGCTAACCCTAACCCTAACCCTAACACTATCCTGTGGCTGATGCTAACCCTAACCCTAACCCTAACACTATCCTAGGGCTGATGCTAACCCTAACCCTAACACTATCCTAGGCCTGATGCTAACCCTAACCCTAACACTTACACTATCCTAGGGCTGATACTAACCGTAACCCTAACCCTAACACTATCCTAGGTCTGATGCTAACCCTAAACCTAACACTATCCTAGGGCTGATGCTAACCCTAACCCTAACCCTAACACTATCATAGGGCTGATGTTAACCCTAACCCTAACATTATCCTAGGGCTGATGCTAACCCTAACACTAACACTATCCTAGGGCTGATGCTAACCCTAACCCTAACCCTAACACTATCCTAGGGCTGATGCTAACCCTAACCCTAACCCTAACACTATCCTAGGCCTGATGCTAACCCTAACCCTAACTCTAACACTATCCTAGGGTTTATGTTAACCCTAACCCTAACACTATCCTAGGGCTGATGCTAACCCTAACCCGAACCCTAAGACTATCCTAGGGCTGATGCTAACCCTAACCCTAACTCTAACACTATCTTAGGGCTGAGGCTAACCCTAACCCAAACACTATCCTACGGCTGATGCTAACCCTAACCCTAACCCTAACACTATCCTAGGGCTGATGCTAACCCTAACCCTAACACTATCCTAGGGCTGATGCTAACCCTAACCCTAACCCTAACACTTTCCTAGGGCTGATGCTAACCCTAACCCTAACACTATCCTAGGGCTGATGCTAACCCTAACCCTAATACTATCCTAGGGCTGATGCTAACCCTAACCGTAACCCTAACACTATCCTGGGGCTGATCCTAACCCTAACCCTAACCCTAACACTATCCTAGGCCTGATGCTAACCCTAACCCTAACACTTACACTATCCTAGGGCTCATGCTAACCCTAACCCTAACCCTAACACTATCCTAGGCCTGATGCTAACCCTATCCCTAACACTAACACTCTCCTAGGGCTGAGGCTAACCCAAACCCTAACACTATCCTAGGGCTGATGCTAACCCTAACCCTAACCCTAACACTATCCTAGGGTAGATGCTAACCCTAACCCTAACACTATCCTAGGGCTGATGCTAACCCTAACCCTAACCCTAACACTATCCTAGGGCTGATGCTAACCCTAACCCTAACACTATCCTAGGGCTGATGCTAACCCTAACCCTAACCTTAACACTATCCTAGGGCTGATGCTAACCCTAACCCTAACCCTAACACTATCCTAGGGCTGATGCTAACCCTAACCCTAATACTATCCTAGGGCTGATGCTAACCCTAACCCTAACCCTAACACTATCCTGGGGCTGATGCTAACCCTAACCCTAACCCTAACACTATCCTAGGGCTGATGCTAACCCTAACCGTAACACTATCCTAGGCCTGATGCTAACCCTAACCCTAACACTTACACTATCCTAGGGCTGATGCTAACCCTAACCCTAACCCTAACACTATCCTAGGTCTGATGCTAACCCTAAACCTAACACTATCCTAGGGCTGATGCTAACCCTAACCCTAACCGTAACACTATCATAGGGCTGATGTTAACCCTAACCCTAACACTATCCTAGGGATGATGCTAACCCTAACACTAACACTATCCTAGGGCTGATGCTAACCCTAACCCTAACCCTAACACTATCCTAGGGCTGATGCTAACCCTAACACTAACCCTAACACTATCCTAGGCCTGATGCTAACCCTAACCCTAACTCTAACACTATCCTAGGGCTGATGCTAACCCTAACCCTAACCCTAACACTATCCTAGGTCTGATGCTAACCCTAAACCTAACACTATCCTAGGGCTGATGCTAACCCTAACCCTAACCCTAACACTATCATAGGGCTGATGTTAACCCTAACCCTAACACTATCCTAGGGATGATGCTAACCCTAACACTAACACTATCCTAGGGCTGATGCTAACCCTAACCCTAACCCTAACACTATCCTAGGGCTGATGCTAACCCTAACACTAACCCTAACACTATCCTAGGCCTGATGCTAACCCTAACCCTAACTCTAACACTATCCTAGGGTTTATTTTAACCCTAACCCTAACACTATCCTAGGGCTGATGCTAACCCTAAACCTAACCCTAACACTATCCTAGGGCTGATGCTAACCCTAACCCTAACCCTAACACTCTCCTAGGGCTGATGCTAACCCGAACCCTAACACTATCCTAGGGCTGATGCTAACCCTAACCCTAACTCTAACACTATCTTAGGGCTGAGGCTAACCCTAACCCAAACACTATCCTACGGCTGATGCTAACCCTAACCCTAACCCTAACACTATCCTAGGGCTGATGCTAACCCTAACCCTAACACTATCCTAGGGCTGATGCTAACCCTAACCCTAACCCTAACACTTTCCTAGGGCTGATGCTAACCCTAACCCTAACCCTAACACTATCCTAAGTCTGATGCTAACCCTAGCCCTCACACTATCCTAGGCCTGATGATAACCCTAACCCTAACCTTAACACTATCCTAGGGCTGATACTAACCCTAACCCTAACCCTAACACTATCCTAGAGCTGATGCTAACCCTAACCCTAACACTATCCTCGGCCTGATGATAACCCTAACCCTAACCCTAACGCTATCCTAGGGCTGATGCTAACCCTAACCCTAACACTATCCTAGGGCTGATGCTAACCCTAACCCTAACACTATCCTAGGGATGATGCTAACCCTAACCCTAACCCTAACACTATCCTAAGTCTGATGCTAACCCTAGCCCTCACACTATCCTAGGCCTGATGATAACCCTAACCCTAACCCTAACACTATCCTAGGGCTGATGCTAACCCTAACCCTAACCCTAACACTATCCTAGGGCTGATGCTAACCCTAACCCTAACACTATCCTAGGGCTGATGCTAACCCTAACCCTAACCCTAACACTATCCTAGGGCTGATGCTAACCCTAACCCTAACACTATCCTAGGGCTGATGCTAACCCTAACCCTAACCCTAACACTATCCTAGGGCTGATGCTAACCCTAACCCTAACACTATCCTAGGGCTGATGCTAACCCTAACCCTAACCCTAACACTATCCTGGGGCTGATGCTAACCCAAACCCTAACACTATCCTAGGGCTGATGCTAACCCTAACCCTAACCCTAACACTATCCTAGGGCTGATGCTAACCCTAACCCTAACCCTAACACTATCCTAGAGCTGATGCTAACGCTAACCCTAACCCTAACCCTAACCCTAATACTATCCTAGGGCTGATGCTAACCCTAACCCTAACCCTAACACTATCCTAGGGCTGATGCTAACCCTAACCCTAACTCTAACACTATCTTAGGGCTTAGGCTAACCCTAACCCAAACACTATCCTACGGCTGATGCTAACCCTAACCCTAACCCTAACACTATCCTAGGGCTGATGCTAACCCTAACCCTAACAATATCCTAGGGCTGATGCTAACCCTAACCCTAACCCTAACACTTTCCTAGGGCTGATGCTAACCCTAACCCTAACACTATCCTAGGGCTGATGCTAACCCTAACCCTAATACTATCCTAGGGCTGATGCTAACCCTAACCCTAACCCTAACACTATCCTGTGGCTGATGCTAACCCTAACCCTAACCCTAACACTATCCTAGGGCTGATGCTAACCCTAACCCTAACACTATCCTAGGCCTGATGCTAACCCTAACCCTAACACTTACACTATCCTAGGGCTGATACTAACCGTAACCCTAACCCTAACACTATCCTAGGTCTGATGCTAACCCTAAACCTAACACTATCCTAGGGCTGATGCTAACCCTAACCCTAACCCTAACACTATCATAGGGCTGATGTTAACCCTAACCCTAACACTATCCTAGGGCTGATGCTAACCCTAACACTAACACTATCCTAGGGCTGATGCTAACCCTAACCCTAACCCTAACACTATCCTAGGGCTGATGCTAACCCTAACCCTAACCCTAACACTATCCTAGGCCTGATGCTAACCCTAACCCTAACTCTAACACTATCCTAGGGTTTATGTTAACCCTAACACTAACACTATCCTAGGGCTGATGCTAACCCTAACCCGAACCCTAAGACTATCCTAGGGCTGATGCTAACCCTAACCCTAACTCTAACACTATCTTAGGGCTGAGGCTAACCCTAAATCAAACACTATCCTACGGCTGATGCTAACCCTAACCCTAACCCTAACACTATCCTAGGGCTGATGCTAACCCTAACCCTAACACTATCCTAGGGCTGATGCTAACCCTAACCCTAACCCTAAAACTTTCCTAGGGCTGATGCTAACCCTAACCCTAACACTATCCTAGGGCTGATGCTAACCATAACCCTAATACTATCCTAGGGCTGATGCTAACCCTAACCCTAACCCTAACACTATCCTGGGGCTGATCCTAACCCTAACCCTAACCCTAACACTGTCCTAGGGCTGATGCTAACCCTAACCCTAACACTATCCTAGGCCTGATGCTAACCCTAACCCTAACACTTACACTATCCTAGGGCTGATGCTAACCCTAACCCTAACCCTAACACTATCCTAGGTCTGATGCTAACCCTAAACCTAACACTATCCTAGGGCTGATGCTAACCCTAACCCTAACCCTAACACTATCATAGGGCTGATGTTAACCCTAACCCTAACACTATCCTAGGGCTGATGCTAACCCTAACACTAACACTATCCTAGGGCTTATGCTAACCCTAACCCTAACCCTAACACTATCCTAGGCCTGATGCTAACCGTAACCCTAACTCTAACACTATCCTAGGGTTTATGTTAACCCTAACCCTAACACTATCCTAGGGCTGATGCTAACCCTAAACCTAACCCTAACACTATCCTAGGGCTGATGCTAACCCTAACCCTAACCCTAACACTCTCCTAGGGCTGATGCTAACCCGAACCCTAACACTATCCTAGGCCTGATGCTAACCCTAACCCTAACACTATCCTAGGGCTCATGCTAACCCTAACCCTAACCCTAACACTATCCTAGGCCTGATGCTAACCCTATCCCTAACACTAACACTCTCCTAGGGCTGAGGCTAACCCAAACCCTAACACTATCCTAGGGCTGATGCTAACCCTAACCCTAACCCTAACACTATCCTAGGGTAGATGCTAACCCTAACCCTAACACTATCCTAGGGCTGATGCTAACCCTAACCCTAACCCTAACACTATCCTAGGGCTGATGCTAACCCTAACCCTAACACTATCCTAGGCTGATGCTAACCCTAACCCTAACACTAACACTATCCTAGGGCTGATGCTAACCCTAACCCTAACCCTAACACTATCCTAGGGCTGATGCTAACCCTAACCCTAACACTATCCTAGGGCTGATGCTAACCCTAACCCTAACCCTAACACTATCTTAGGGCTGATGCTAACCCTAACCCTAACCCTAACACTATCCTAGAGCTGATGCTAACGCTAACGCTAACCCTAACCCTAACCCTAATACTATCCTAGGGCTGATGCTCACCCTAACCCTAACCCTAAAGCTATCCTAGGGCTGATGCTAACCATAACCCTAACCCTAACACTATCCTAGGGCTGATGCTAACCCTAACACTAACACTATCCTAGGCTTCGTTATAACCCTAACCCTAACCCTAACACTATCCTAGGTCTGATGCTAACCCTAAACCAAACACCATCCTAGGCTGACGCTAACCCTAACCCTAACCCTAACACTATCCTAGGGCTGATGTTAACCCTAACCCTAACACTATCCTAGGCCTCATGCTAACCCTAACCCTAACTCTTACTCTATCCTAGGGCTGATGCTAACCCTAACCCTAACCCTAACACTATCCTAGGTCTGATGCTAACCCTAAACCTAACACTATCCTAGGGCTGATGCTAACCCTAACCCTAACCCTAACACTATCATAGGGCTGATGTTAACCCTAACCCTAACACTATCCTAGGGCTGATGCTAACCCTAACACTAACACTATCCTAGGGCTGATGCTAACCCTAACCCTAACCCTAACACTATCCTAGGGCTGATGCTAACCCTAACCCTAACCCTAACACTATCCTAGGCCTGAGGATAACCCTAACCCTAACACTATCCTACGGCTGATGCTAACCCTAACCCTTACCTAACACTATCCTAAGGCTGATGCTAACCCTAACACTAACACTATCCTAGGCCTGGTGCTAACCCTAACCCTAACCCTAACACTATCCTAGGGCTGATGCTAACCCTAACTCTAATAATATCCTAGGGCTGATGCTAACCCTAACCCTAACCCTAACACTATCCTAGGGCTGATGCTAACCCTAACCCTAACCCTAACACTATCCTAGGGCTGATGCTAACCCTAACCCTAACTCTAACACTATCCTAGGGCTGATGCTAGCCCTAACCCTAACAATATCCTAGGCCTGATGATATCCCTAACCCTAAACCTAACACTATCCTAGGGCTGATGCTAACCCTAACCCTAACCCTAACACTATCCTAGGGCTGATTCTAACCGTAACCCTGACACTGTCCTAGGCCTGATGCTAACCCTAACCCTAACACTAACACTATCCTAGGCCTGATGCTAAACCTATCCCTAACCCTAACACTCTCCTAGGGCTGAGGCTAACCCTAACCCTAACACTATCCTAGGGCTGATGCTAACCCTAACCCTAACCCAAACCCTATCCTAGGGTTGATGCTAACCGTAACCCTGACACTATCCTAGGGCTGATGCTAACCCTAACCCTAACCCTAACACTATCCTAGGGCTGATGCTAACCCTAACCCTAACACTATCCTAGGCCTGTTGCTAACCCTAACCCTAACCCTAACACTATCGTAGGGCTGATGCTAACCCTAACCCTAACCCTAACACTATCCTAGAGCTGATGCTAACCCTAACCCTAACCCTAACCCTAACCCTAAACCTAACACTATCCTAGGGCTGATGCTAACCCTAACCCTAAGACTATCCTAGGGCTGATGCTAACACTAACCCTAACTCTAACACTATCCTAGGGCTGAGGCTAACCCTAACCCTAACACTATCCTATGGCTGATGCTAACCCAAACCCTAACCCTAACACTATCCTAACGCTGATGCTAACCCTAACACTAACCCTAACACTATCCTAGGGCTGATGCTAACCCTAACCCTAACACTATCCTAGGCCTGATGCTAACCCTAACCCTAACCCTAACAATATCCTAGGGCTGATGCTAACCCTAACCCTAACCCTAACACTATCCTAGGGCTGATGCTAACCCTAACCCTAACCCTAACACTATCCTAGAGCTGATGCTAACGCTAACGCTATCCCTAACCCTAACCCTAATACTATCCTAGGGCTGATGCTAACCCTAACCCTAACCCTAACACTATCCTAGGGCTGATGCTAACCCTAACCCTAACTCTAACACTATCTTAGGGCTGAGGCTAACCCTAACCCAAACACTATCCTACGGCTGATGCTAACCCTAACCCTAACCCTAACACTATCCTAGGTCTGATGCTAACCCTAAACCTAACACCATCCTAGGGCTGACGCTAACCCTAACCCTAACCCTAACACTATCCTAGGGCTGATGTTAACCCTAACCCTAACACTATCCTAGGGCTGATGCTAACCCTAACCCTAACCCTAACACTCTCCTTGGGCTGATGCTAACCGTAACCCTAACACTATCCTAGGCCTGATGCTAACCCTAACCCTAACACTATCCTAGGGCTGATGCTAAACCTAACCCTAACCCTAACACTATCCTAGGCCTGATGCTAACCCTAACCCTAACCCTAACACTATCCTAGAGCTGATGCTAACGCTAACCCTAACTCTAACCCTAACCCTAATACTATCCTAGGGCTGATGCTAACCGTAACCCTAACCCTAACACTATCCTAGGGCTGATGCTAACCCTAACCCTAACTCTAACACTATCTTAGGGCTGAGGCTAACCCTAACCCAAACACTATCCTACGGGTGATGCTAACCCTAACCCTAACCCTAACACTATCCTAGGGCTGATGCTAACCCTAACCCTAACACTATCCTAGGGCTGATGCTAACCCTAACCCTAACCCTAACACTTTCCTAGGGCTGATGCTAACCCTAACCCTAACCCTAACACTATCCTAAGTCTGATGCTAACCCTAGCCCTCACACTATCCTAGGCCTGATGATAACCCTAACCCTAACCTTAACACTATCCTAGGGCTGATGCTAACCCTAACCCTAACCCTAACACTATCCTAGAGCTGATGCTAACCCTAACCCTAACACTATCCTAGGCCTGATGATAACCCTAACCCTAACCCTAACGCTATCCTAGGGCTGATGCTAACCCTAACCCTAACACTATCCTAGGGCTGATGCTAACCCTAACCCTAACACTATCCTAGGGCTGATGCTAACCCTAACCCTAACCCTAACACTATCCTAAGTCTGATGCTAACCCTAGCCCTCACACTATCATTGGCCTGATGATAACCCTAACCCTAACCCTAACACTATCCTAGGGCTGATGCTAACCCTAACCCTAACCCTAACACTATCCTAGGGCTGATGCTAACCCTAACCCTAACACTATCCTAGGGCTGATGCTAACCCTAACCCTAACCCTAACACTATCCTAGGGCTGATGCTAACCCTAACCCTAACACTATCCTAGGGCTGATGCTAACCCTAACCCTAACCCTAACACTATCCTAGGGCTGATGCTAACCCTAACCCTAACACTATCCTAGGGCTGATGCTAACCCTAACCCTAACCCTAACACTATCCTAGGGCTGATGCTAACCCAAACCCTAACACTATCCTAGGGCTGATGCTAACCCTAACCCTAACCCTAACACTATCCTAGGGCTGATGCTAACCCTAACCCTAACCCTAACACTATCCTAGAGCTGATGCTAACGCTAACCCTAACCCTAACCCTAACCCTAATACTATCCTAGGGCTGATGCTAACCCTAACCCTAACCCTAACACTATCCTAGGGCTGATGCTAACCCGAACCCTAACTCTAACACTATCTTAGGGCTGAGGCTAACCCTAACCCAAACACTATCCTACGGCTGATGCTAACCCTAACCCTAACCCTAACACTATCCTAGGGCTGATGCTAACCCTAACCCTAACACTATCCTAGGGCTGATGCTAACCCTAACCCTAACCCTAACACTTTCCTAGGGCTGATGCTAACCCTAACCCTAACACTATCCTAGGGCTGATGCTAACCCTAACCCTAATACTATCCTAGGGCTGATGCTAACCCTAACCCTAACCCTAACACTATCCTAGAGCTGATGCTAACGCTAACGCTAACCCTAACCCTAACCCTAATACTATCCTAGGGCTGATGCTCACCCTAACCCTAACCCTAAAGCTATCCTAGGGCTGATGCTAACCATAACCCTAACCCTAACACTATCCTAGGGCTGATGCTAACCCTAACACTAACACTATCCTAGGCTTCGTTATAACCCTAACCCTAACCCTAACACTATCCTAGGTCTGATGCTAACCCTAAACCAAACACCATCCTAGGGCTGACGCTAACCCTAACCCTAACCCTAACACTATCCTAGGGCTGATGTTAACCCTAACCCTAACACTATCCTAGGCCTCATGCTAACCCTAACCCTAACACTTACTCTATCCTAGGGCTGATGCTAACCCTAACCCTAACCCTAACACTATCCTAGGTCTGATGCTAACCCTAAACCTAACACTATCCTAGGGCTGATGCTAACCCTAACCCTAACCCTAACACTATCATAGGGCTGATGTTAACCCTAACCCTAACACTATCCTAGGGCTGATGCTAACCCTAACACTAACACTATCCTAGGGCTGATGCTAACCCTAACCCTAACCCTAACACTATCCTAGGGCTGATGCTAACCCTAACCCTAACCCTAACACTATCCTAGGCCTGAGGATAACCCTAACCCTAACACTATCCTACGGCTGATGCTAACCCTAACCCTAACCCTAACACTATCCTAGGTCTGATGCTAACCCTAAACCTAACACCATCCTAGGGCTGACGCTAACCCTAACCCTAACCCTAACACTATCCTAGGGCTGATGTTAACCCTAACCCTAACACTATCCTAGGGCTGATGCTAACCCTAACCCTAACCCTAACACTCTCCTTGGGCCGATGCTAACCGTAACCCTAACACTATCCTAGGCCTGATGCTAACCCTAACCCTAACACTATCCTAGGGCTGATGCTAAACCTAACCCTAACCCTAACACTATCCTAGGCCTGATGCTAACCCTAACCCTAACCCTAACACTATCCTAGAGCTGATGCTAACGCTAACCCTAACTCTAACCCTAACCCTAATACTATCCTAGGGCTGATGCTAACCGTAACCCTAACCCTAACACTATCCTAGGGCTGATGCTAACCCTAACCCTAACTCTAACACTATCTTAGGGCTGAGGCTAACCCTAACCCAAACACTATCCTACGGGTACTGCTAACCCTAACCCTAACCCTAACACTATCCTAGGGCTGATGCTAACCCTAACCCTAACACTATCCTAGGGCTGATGCTAACCCTAACCCTAACCCTAACACTTTCCTAGGGCTGATGCTAACCCTAACCCTAACCCTAACACTATCCTAAGTCTGATGCTAACCCTAGCCCTCACACTATCCTAGGCCTGATGATAACCCTAACCCTAACCTTAACACTATCCTAGGGCTGATGCTAACCCTAACCCTAACCCTAACACTATCCTAGAGCTGATGCTAACCCTAACCCTAACACTATCCTAGGCCTGATGATAACCCTAACCCTAACCCTAACGCTATCCTAGGGCTGATGCTAACCCTAACCCTAACACTATCCTAGGGCTGATGCTAACCCTAACCCTAACACTATCCTAGGGCTGATGCTAACCCTAACCCTAACCCTAACACTATCCTAAGTCTGATGCTAACCCTAGCCCTCACACTATCATTGGCCTGATGATAACCCTAACCCTAACCCTAACACTATCCTAGGGCTGATGCTAACCCTAACCCTAACCCTAACACTATCCTAGGGCTGATGCTAACCCTAACCCTAACACTAACCTAGGGCTGATGCTAACCCTAACCCTAACCCTAACACTATCCTAGGGCTGATGCTAACCCTAACCCTAACACTATCCTAGGGCTGATGCTAACCCTAACCCTAACCCTAACACTATCCTAGGGCTGATGCTAACCCTAACCCTAACACTATCCTAGGGCTGATGCTAACCCTAACCCTAACCCTAACACTATCCTAGGGCTGATGCTAACCCAAACCCTAACACTATCCTAGGGCTGATGCTAACCCTAACCCTAACCCTAACACTATCCTAGGGCTGATGCTAACCCTAACCCTAACCCTAACACTATCCTAGAGCTGATGCTAACGCTAACCCTAACCCTAACCCTAACCCTAATACTATCCTAGGGCTGATGCTAACCCTAACCCTAACACTAACACTATCCTAGGGCTGATGCTAACCCGAACCCTAACTCTAACACTATCTTAGGGCTGAGGCTAACCCTAACCCAAACACTATCCTACGGCTGATGCTAACCCTAACCCTAACCCTAACACTATCCTAGGGCTGATGCTAACCCTAACCCTAACACTATCCTAGGGCTGATGCTAACCCTAACCCTAACCCTAACACTTTCCTAGGGCTGATGCTAACCCTAACCCTAACACTATCCTAGGGCTGATGCTAACCCTAACCCTAATACTATCCTAGGGCTGATGCTAACCCTAACCCTAACCCTAACACTATCCTAGAGCTGATGCTAACGCTAACGCTAACCCTAACCCTAACCCTAATACTATCCTAGGGCTGATGCTCACCCTAACCCTAACCCTAAAGCTATCCTAGGGCTGATGCTAACCATAACCCTAACCCTAACACTATCCTAGGGCTGATGCTAACCCTAACACTAACACTATCCTAGGCTTCGTTATAACCCTAACCCTAACCCTAACACTATCCTAGGTCTGATGCTAACCCTAAACCAAACACCATCCTAGGGCTGACGCTAACCCTAACCCTAACCCTAACACTATCCTAGGGCTGATGTTAACCCTAACCCTAACACTATCCTAGGCCTCATGCTAACCCTAACCCTAACACTTACTCTATCCTAGGGCTGATGCTAACCCTAACCCTAACCCTAACACTATCCTAGGTCTGATGCTAACCCTAAACCTAACACTATCCTAGGGCTGATGCTAACCCTAACCCTAACCCTAACACTATCATAGGGCTGATGTTAACCCTAACCCTAACACTATCCTAGGGCTGATGCTAACCCTAACACTAACACTATCCTAGGGCTGATGCTAACCCTAACCCTAACCCTAACACTATCCTAGGGCTGATGCTAACCCTAACCCTAACCCTAACACTATCCTAGGCCTGAGGATAACCCTAACCCTAACACTATCCTACGGCTGATGCTAACCCTAACCCTTACCTAACACTATCCTAAGGCTGATGCTAACCCTAACACTAACACTATCCTAGGCCTGGTGCTAACCCTAACCCTAACCCTAACACTATCCTAGGGCTGATGCTAACCCTAACTCTAATAATATCCTAGGGCTGATGCTAACCCTAACCCTAACCCTAACACTATCCTAGGGCTGATGCTAACCCTAACCCTAACCCTAACACTATCCTAGGGCTGATGCTAACCCTAACCCTAACTCTAACACTATCCTAGGGCTGATGCTAGCCCTAACCCTAACAATATCCTAGGCCTGATGATATCCCTAACCCTAAACCTAACACTATCCTAGGGCTGATGCTAACCCTAACCCTAACCCTAACACTATCCTAGGGCTGATTCTAACCGTAACCCTGACACTGTCCTAGGCCTGATGCTAACCCTAACCCTAACACTAACACTATCCTAGGCCTGATGCTAACCCTATCCCTAACCCTAACACTCTCCTAGGGCTGAGGCTAACCCTAACCCTAACACTATCCTAGGGCTGATGCTAACCCTAACCCTAACCCAAACCCTATCCTAGGGTTGATGCTAACCGTAACCCTGACACTATCCTAGGGCTGATGCTAACCCTAACCCTAACCCTAACACTATCCTAGGGCTGATGCTAACCCTAACCCTAACACTATCCTAGGCCTGTTGCTAACCCTAACCCTAACCCTAACACTATCGTAGGGCTGATGCTAACCCTAACCCTAACCCTAACACTATCCTAGAGCTGATGCTAACCCTAACCCTAACCCTAACCCTAAACCTAAACCTAACACTATCCTAGGGCTGATGCTAACCCTAACCCTAAGACTATCCTAGGGCTGATGCTAACACTAACCCTAACTCTAACACTATCCTAGGGCTGAGGCTAACCCTAACCCTAACACTATCCTATGGCTGATGCTAACCCAAACCCTAACCCTAACACTATCCTAACGCTGATGCTAACCCTAACACTAACCCTAACACTATCCTAGGGCTGATGCTAACCCTAACCCTAACACTATCCTAGGCCTGATGCTAACCCTAACCCTAACCCTAACAATATCCTAGGGCTGATGCTAACCCTAACCCTAACCCTAACACTATCCTAGGGCTGATGCTAACCCTAACCCTAACCCTAACACTATCCTAGAGCTGATGCTAACGCTAACGCTATCCCTAACCCTAACCCTAATACTATCCTAGGGCTGATGCTAACCCTAACCCTAACCCTAACACTATCCTAGGGCTGATGCTAACCCTAACCCTAACTCTAACACTATCTTAGGGCTGAGGCTAACCCTAACCCAAACACTATCCTACGGCTGATGCTAACCCTAACCCTAACCCTAACACTATCCTAGGTCTGATGCTAACCCTAAACCTAACACCATCCTAGGGCTGACGCTAACCCTAACCCTAACCCTAACACTATCCTAGGGCTGATGTTAACCCTAACCCTAACACTATCCTAGGGCTGATGCTAACCCTAACCCTAACCCTAACACTCTCCTTGGGCTGATGCTAACCGTAACCCTAACACTATCCTAGGCCTGATGCTAACCCTAACCCTAACACTATCCTAGGGCTGATGCTAAACCTAACCCTAACCCTAACACTATCCTAGGCCTGATGCTAACGCTAACCCTAACTCTAACCCTAACCCTAATACTATCCTAGGGCTGATGCTAACCGTAACCCTAACCCTAACACTATCCTAGGGCTGATGCTAACCCTAACCCTAACTCTAACACTATCTTAGGGCTGAGGCTAACCCTAACCCAAACACTATCCTACGGGTGATGCTAACCCTAACCCTAACCCTAACACTATCCTAGGGCTGATGCTAACCCTAACCCTAACACTATCCTAGGGCTGATGCTAACCCTAACCCTAACCCTAACACTTTCCTAGGGCTGATGCTAACCCTAACCCTAACCCTAACACTATCCTAAGTCTGATGCTAACCCTAGCCCTCACACTATCCTAGGCCTGATGATAACCCTAACCCTAACCTTAACACTATCCTAGGGCTGATGCTAACCCTAACCCTAACCCTAACACTATCCTAGAGCTGATGCTAACCCTAACCCTAACACTATCCTAGGCCTGATGATAACCCTAACCCTAACCCTAACGCTATCCTAGGGCTGATGCTAACCCTAACCCTAACACTATCCTAGGGCTGATGCTAACCCTAACCCTAACACTATCCTAGGGCTGATGCTAACCCTAACCCTAACCCTAACACTATCCTAAGTCTGATGCTAACCCTAGCCCTCACACTATCATTGGCCTGATGATAACCCTAACCCTAACCCTAACACTATCCTAGGGCTGATGCTAACCCTAACCCTAACCCTAACACTATCCTAGGGCTGATGCTAACCCTAACCCTAACACTATCCTAGGGCTGATGCTAACCCTAACCCTAACCCTAACACTATCCTAGGGCTGATGCTAACCCTAACCCTAACACTATCCTAGGGCTGATGCTAACCCTAACCCTAACCCTAACACTATCCTAGGGCTGATGCTAACCCTAACCCTAACACTATCCTAGGGCTGATGCTAACCCTAACCCTAACCCTAACACTATCCTAGGGCTGATGCTAACCCAAACCCTAACACTATCCTAGGGCTGATGCTAACCCTAACCCTAACCCTAACACTATCCTAGGGCTGATGCTAACCCTAACCCTAACCCTAACACTATCCTAGAGCTGATGCTAACGCTAACCCTAACCCTAACCCTAACCCTAATACTATCCTAGGGCTGATGCTAACCCTAACCCTAACCCTAACACTATCCTAGGGCTGATGCTAACCCGAACCCTAACTCTAACACTATCTTAGGGCTGAGGCTAACCCTAACCCAAACACTATCCTACGGCTGATGCTAACCCTAACCCTAACCCTAACACTATCCTAGGGCTGATGCTAACCCTAACCCTAACACTATCCTAGGGCTGATGTTAACCCTAACCCTAACCCTAACACTTTCCTAGGGCTGATGCTAACCCTAACCCTAACACTATCCTAGGGCTGATGCTAACCCTAACCCTAACACTATCCTAGGGCTGATGCTAACCCTAACCCTAATACTATCCTAGGGCTGATGCTAACCCTAACCCTAACCCTAACACTATCCTGGGGCTGATGCTAACCCTAACCCTAACCCTAACACTATCCTAGGGCTGATGCTAACCCTAACCGTAACACTATCCTAGGCCTGATGCTAACCCTAACCCTAACACTTACACTATCCTAGGGCTGATGCTAACCCTAACCCTAACCCTAACACTATCCTAGGTCTGATGCTAACCCTAAACCTAACACTATCCTAGGGCTGATGCTAACCCTAACCCTAACCCTAACACTATCATAGGGCTGATGTTAACCCTAACCCTAACACTATCCTAGGGATGATGCTAACCCTAACACTAACACTATCCTAGGGCTGATGCTAACCCTAACCCTAACCCTAACACTATCCTAGGGCTGATGCTAACCCTAACACTAACCCTAACACTATCCTAGGCCTGATGCTAACCCTAACCCTAACTCTAACACTATCCTAGGGTTTATTTTAACCCTAACCCTAACACTATCCTAGGGCTGATGCTAACCCTAAACCTAACCCTAATACTATCCTAGGGCTGATGCTAACCCTAACCCTAACCCTAACACTCTCCTAGGGCTGATGCTAACCCGAACCCTAACACTATCCTAGGGCTGATGCTAACCCTAACCCTAACTCTAACACTATCTTAGGGCTGAGGCTAACCCTAACCCAAACACTATCCTACGGCTGATGCTAACCCTAACCCTAACCCTAACACTATCCTAGGGCTGATGCTAACCCTAACCCTAACACTATCCTAGGGCTGATGCTAACCCTAACCCTAACCCTAACACTTTCCTAGGGCTGATGCTAACCCTAACCCTAACCCTAACACTATCCTAAGTCTGATGCTAACCCTAGCCCTCACACTATCCTAGGCCTGATGATAACCCTAACCCTAACCTTAACACTATCCTAGGGCTGATGCTAACCCTAACCCTAACCCTAACACTATCCTAGAGCTGATGCTAACCCTAACCCTAACACTATCCTCGGCCTGATGATAACCCTAACCCTAACCCTAACGCTATCCTAGGGCTGATGCTAACCCTAACCCTAACACTATCCTAGGGCTGATGCTAACCCTAACCCTAACACTATCCTAGGGCTGATGCTAACCCTAACCCTAACCCTAACACTATCCTAAGTCTGATGCTAACCCTAGCCCTCACACTATCCTAGGCCTGATGATAACCCTAACCCTAACCCTAACACTATCCTAGGGCTGATGCTAACCCTAACCCTAACCCTAACACTATCCTAGGGCTGATGCTAACCCTAACCCTAACACTATCCTAGGGCTGATGCTAACCCTAACCCTAACCCTAACACTATCCTAGGGCTGATGCTAACCCTAACCCTAACACTATCCTAGGGCTGATGCTAACCCTAACCCTAACCCTAACACTATCCTAGGGCTGATGCTAACCCTAACCCTAACACTATCCTAGGGCTGATGCTAACCCTAACCCTAACCCTAACACTATCCTAGGGCTGATGCTAACCCAAACCCTAACACTATCCTAGGGCTGATGCTAACCCTAACCCTAACCCTAACACTATCCTAGGGCTGATGCTAACCCTAACCCTAACCCTAACACTATCCTAGAGCTGATGCTAACGCTAACCCTAACCCTAACCCTAACCCTAATACTATCCTAGGGCTGATGCTAACCCTAACCCTAACCCTAACACTATCCTAGGGCTGATGCTAACCCTAACCCTAACTCTAACACTATCTTAGGGCTGAGGCTAACCCTAACCCAAACACTATCCTACGGCTGATGCTAACCCTAACCCTAACCCTAACACTATCCTAGGGCTGATGCTAACCCTAACCCTAACACTATCCTAGGGCTGATGCTAACCCTAACCCTAACCCTAACACTTTCCTAGGGCTGATGCTAACCCTAACCCTAACACTATCCTAGGGCTGATGCTAACCCTAACCCTAATACTATCCTAGGGCTGATGCTAACCCTAACCCTAACCCTAACACTATCCTGTGGCTGATGCTAACCCTAACCCTAACCCTAACACTATCCTAGGGCTGATGCTAACCCTAACCCTAACACTATCCTAGGCCTGATGCTAACCCTAACCCTAACACTTACACTATCCTAGGGCTGATACTAACCGTAACCCTAACCCTAACACTATCCTAGGTCTGATGCTAACCCTAAACCTAACACTATCCTAGGGCTGATGCTAACCCTAACCCTAACCCTAACACTATCATAGGGCTGATGTTAACCCTAACCCTAACACTATCCTAGGGCTGATGCTAACCCTAACACTAACACTATCCTAGGGCTGATGCTAACCCTAACCCTAACCCTAACACTATCCTAGGGCTGATGCTAACCCTAACCCTAACCCTAACACTATCCTAGGCCTGATGCTAACCCTAACCCGAACCCTAAGACTATCCTAGGGCTGATGCTAACCCTAACCCTAACTCTAACACTATCTTAGGGCTGAGGCTAACCCTAACCCAAACACTATCCTACGGCTGATGCTAACCCTAACCCTAACCCTAACACTATCCTAGGGCTGATGCTAACCCTAACCCTAACACTATCCTAGGGCTGATGCTAACCCTAACCCTAACCCTAACACTTTCCTAGGGCTGATGCTAACCCTAACCCTAACACTATCCTAGGGCTGATGCTAACCCTAACCCTAATACTATCCTAGGGCTGATGCTAACCCTAACCCTAACCCTAACACTATCCTGGGGCTGATCCTAACCCTAACCCTAACCCTAACACTATCCTAGGGCTGATGCTAACCATAACCCTAACACTATCCTAGGCCTGATGCTAACCCTAACCCTAACACTTACACTATCCTAGGGCTGATGCTAACCCTAACCCTAACCCTAACACTATCCTAGGTCTGATGCTAACCCTAAACCTAACACTATCCTAGGGCTGATGCTAACCCTAACCCTAACCCTAACACTATCATAGGGCTGATGTTAACCCTAACACTAACACTATCCTAGGGCTGATGCTAACCCTAACACTAACACTATCCTAGGGCTGATGCTAACCCTAACCCTAACCCTAACACTATCCTAGGGCTGATGCTAACCCTAACCCTAACCCTAACACTATCCTAGGCCTGATGCTAACCGTAACCCTAACTCTAACACTATCCTAGGGTTTATGTTAACCCTAACCCTAACACTATCCTAGGGCTGATGCTAACCCTAAACCTAACCCTAACACTATCCTAGGGCTGATGCTAACCCTAACCCTAACCCTAACACTCTCCTAGGGCTGACGCTAACCCGAACCCTAACACTATCCTAGGCCTGATGCTAACCCTAACCCTAACACTATCCTAGGGCTCATGCTAACCCTAACCCTAACCCTAACACTATCCTAGGCCTGATGCTAACCCTATCCCTAACACTAACACTCTCCTAGGGCTGAGGCTAACCCAAACCCTAACACTATCCTAGGGCTGATGCTAACCCTAACCCTAACCCTAACACTATCCTAGGGTAGATGCTAACCCTAACCCTAACACTATCCTAGGGCTGATGCTAACCCTAACCCTAACCCTAACACTATCCTAGGGCTGATGCTAACCCTAACCCTAACACTATCCTAGGGCTGATGCTAACCCTAACCCTAACCCTAACACTATCCTAGGGCTGATGCTAACCCTAACCCTAACCCTAACACTATCCTAGGGCTGATGCTAACCCTAACCCTAACACTATCCTAGGGCTGATGCTAACCCTAACCCTAACCCTAACACTATCCTAGGGCTGATGCTAACCCTAACCCTAACCCTAACACTATCCTAGAGCTGATGCTAACGCTAACGCTAACCCTAACCCTAACCCTAATACTATCCTAGGGCTGATGCTCACCCTAACCATAACCCTAAAGCTATCCTAGGGCTGATGCTAACCCTAACCCTAACCCTAACACTATCCTAGGGCTGATGCTAACCCTAACACTAACACTATCCTAGGCTTGGTTATAACCCTAACCCTAACCCTAACACTATCCTAGGTCTGATGCTAACCCTAAACCAAACACCATCCTAGGGCTGACGCTAACCCTAACCCTAACCCTAACACTATCCTAGGGCTGATGTTAACCCTAACCCTAACACTATCCTAGGCCTCATGCTAACCCTAACCCTAACACTTACTCTATCCTAGGGCTGATGCTAACCCTAACCCTAACCCTAACACTATCCTAGGGCTGATGCTAACCCTAACCCTAACTCTAACACTATCCTAGGGCTGATGCTAGCCCTAACCCTAACAATATCCTAGGCCTGATGATATCCCTAACCCTAAACCTAACACTATCCTAGGGCTGATGCTAACCCTAACCCTAACCCTAACACTATCCTAGGGCTGATTCTAACCGTAACCCTGACACTGTCCTAGGCCTGATGCTAACCCTAACCCTAACACTAACACTATCCTAGGCCTGATGCTAACCCTATCCCTAACCCTAACACTCTCCTAGGGCTGAGGCTAACCCTAACCCTAACACTATCCTAGGGCTGATGCTAACCCTAACCCTAACCCAAACCCTATCCTAGGGTTGATGCTAACCGTAACCCTGACACTATCCTAGGGCTGATGCTAACCCTAACCCTAACCCTAACACTATCCTAGGGCTGATGCTAACCCTAACCCTAACACTATCCTAGGCCTGTTGCTAACCCTAACCCTAACCCTAACACTATCGTAGGGCTGATGCTAACCCTAACCCTAACCCTAACACTATCCTAGAGCTGATGCTAACCCTAACCCTAACCCTAACCCTAACCCTAAACCTAACACTATCCTAGGGCTGATGCTAACCCTAACCCTAAGACTATCCTAGGGCTGATGCTAACACTAACCCTAACTCTAACACTATCCTAGGGCTGAGGCTAACCCTAACCCTAACACTATCCTATGGCTGATGCTAACCCAAACCCTAACCCTAACACTATCCTAACGCTGATGCTAACCCTAACACTAACCCTAACACTATCCTAGGGCTGATGCTAACCCTAACCCTAACACTATCCTAGGCCTGATGCTAACCCTAACCCTAACCCTAACAATATCCTAGGGCTGATGCTAACCCTAACCCTAACCCTAACACTATCCTAGGGCTGATGCTAACCCTAACCCTAACCCTAACACTATCCTAGAGCTGATGCTAACGCTAACGCTATCCCTAACCCTAACCCTAATACTATCCTAGGGCTGATGCTAACCCTAACCCTAACCCTAACACTATCCTAGGGCTGATGCTAACCCTAACCCTAACTCTAACACTATCTTAGGGCTGAGGCTAACCCTAACCCAAACACTATCCTACGGCTGATGCTAACCCTAACCCTCACCCTAACACTATCCTAGGTCTGATGCTAACCCTAAACCTAACACCATCCTAGGGCTGACGCTAACCCTAACCCTAACCCTAACACTATCCTAGGGCTGATGTTAACCCTAACCCTAACACTATCCTAGGGCTGATGCTAACCCTAACCCTAACCCTAACACTCTCCTTGGGCTGATGCTAACCGTAACCCTAACACTATCCTAGGCCTGATGCTAACCCTAACCCTAACACTATCCTAGGGCTGATGCTAAACCTAACCCTAACCCTAACACTATCCTAGGCCTGATGCTAACCCTAACCCTAACCCTAACACTATCCTAGAGCTGATGCTAACGCTAACCCTAACTCTAACCCTAACCCTAATACTATCCTAGGGCTGATGCTAACCGTAACCCTAACCCTAACACTATCCTAGGGCTGATGCTAACCCTAACCCTAACTCTAACACTATCTTAGGGCTGAGGCTAACCCTAACCCAAACACTATCCTACGGCTGATGCTAACCCTAACCCTAACCCTAACACTATCCTAGGGCTGATGCTAACCCTAACCCTAACACTATCCTAGGGCTGATGCTAACCCTAACCCTAACCCTAACACTTTCCTAGGGCTGATGCTAACCCTAACCCTAACCCTAACACTATCCTAAGTCTGATGCTAACCCTAGCCCTCACACTATCCTAGGCCTGATGATAACCCTAACCCTAACCTTAACACTATCCTAGGGCTGATGCTAACCCTAACCCTAACCCTAACACTATCCTAGAGCTGATGCTAACCCTAACCCTAACACTATCCTAGGCCTGATGATAACCCTAACCCTAACCCTAACGCTATCCTAGGGCTGATGCTAACCCTAACCCTAACACTATCCTAGGGCTGATGCTAACCCTAACCCTAACACTATCCTAGGGCTGATGCTAACCCTAACCCTAACCCTAACACTATCCTAAGTCTGATGCTAACCCTAGCCCTCACACTATCATTGGCCTGATGATAACCCTAACCCTAACCCTAACACTATCCTAGGGCTGATGCTAACCCTAACCCTAACCCTAACACTATCCTAGGGCTGATGCTAACCCTAACCCTAACACTATCCTAGGGCTGATGCTAACCCTAACCCTAACCCTAACACTATCCTAGGGCTGATGCTAACCCTAACCCTAACACTATCCTAGGGCTGATGCTAACCCTAACCCTAACCCTAACACTATCCTAGGGCTGATGCTAACCCTAACCCTAACACTATCCTAGGGCTGATGCTAACCCTAACCCTAACCCTAACACTATCCTAGGGCTGATGCTAACCCAAACCCTAACACTATCCTAGGGCTGATGCTAACCCTAACCCTAACCCTAACACTATCCTAGGGCTGATGCTAACCCTAACCCTAACCCTAACACTATCCTAGAGCTGATGCTAACGCTAACCCTAACCCTAACCCTAACCCTAATACTATCCTAGGGCTGATGCTAACCCTAACCCTAACCCTAACACTATCCTAGGGCTGATGCTAACCCGAACCCTAACTCTAACACTATCTTAGGGCTGAGGCTAACCCTAACCCAAACACTATCCTACGGCTGATGCTAACCCTAACCCTAACCCTAACACTATCCTAGGGCTGATGCTAACCCTAACCCTAACACTATCCTAGGGCTGATGCTAACCCTAACCCTAACCCTAACACTTTCCTAGGGCTGATGCTAACCCTAACCCTAACACTATCCTAGGGCTGATGCTAACCCTAACCCTAATACTATCCTAGGGCTGATGCTAACCCTAACCCTAACCCTAACACTATCCTGGGGCTGATGCTAACCCTAACCCTAACCCTAACACTATCCTAGGGCTGATGCTAACCCTAACCGTAACACTATCCTAGGCCTGATGCTAACCCTAACCCTAACACTTACACTATCCTAGGGCTGATGCTAACCCTAACCCTAACCCTAACACTATCCTAGGTCTGATGCTAACCCTAAACCTAACACTATCCTAGGGCTGATGCTAACCCTAACCCTAACCCTAACACTATCATAGGGCTGATGTTAACCCTAACCCTAACACTATCCTAGGGATGATGCTAACCCTAACACTAACACTATCCTAGGGCTGATGCTAACCCTAACCCTAACCCTAACACTATCCTAGGGCTGATGCTAACCCTAACACTAACCCTAACACTATCCTAGGCCTGATGCTAACCCTAACCCTAACTCTAACACTATCCTAGGGTTTATTTTAACCCTAACCCTAACACTATCCTAGGGCTGATGCTAACCCTAAACCTAACCCTAACACTATCCTAGGGCTGATGCTAACCCTAACCCTAACCCTAACACTCTCCTAGGGCTGATGCTAACCCGAACCCTAACACTATCCTAGGGCTGATGCTAACCCTAACCCTAACTCTAACACTATCTTAGGGCTGAGGCTAACCCTAACCCAAACACTATCCTACGGCTGATGCTAACCCTAACCCTAACCCTAACACTATCCTAGGGCTGATGCTAACCCTAACCCTAACACTATCCTAGGGCTGATGCTAACCCTAACCCTAACCCTAACACTTTCCTAGGGCTGATGCTAACCCTAACCCTAACCCTAACACTATCCTAAGTCTGATGCTAACCCTAACCCTCACACTATCCTAGGCCTGATGATAACCCTAACCCTAACCTTAACACTATCCTAGGGCTGATGCCAACCCTAACCCTAACCCTAACACTATCCTAGAGCTGATGCTAACCCTAACCCTAACACTATCCTCGGCCTGATGATAACCCTAACCCTAACCCTAACGCTATCCTAGGGCTGATGCTAACCCTAACCCTAACACTATCCTAGGGCTGATGCTAACCCTAACCCTAACACTATCCTAGGGCTGATGCTAACCCTAACCCTAACCCTAACACTATCCTAAGTCTGATGCTAACCCTAGCCCTCACACTATCCTAGGCCTAATGATAACCCTAACCCTAACCCTAACACTATCCTAGGGCTGATGCTAACCCTAACCCTAACCCTAACACTATCCTAGGGCTGATGCTAACCCTAACCCTAACACTATCCTAGGGCTGATGCTAACCCTAACCCTAACCCTAACACTATCCTAGGGCTGATGCTAACCCTAACCCTAACACTATCCTAGGGCTGATGCTAACCCTAACCCTAACCCTAACACTATCCTAGGGCTGATGCTAACCCTAACCCTAACACTATCCTAGGGCTGATGCTAACCCTAACCCTAACCCTAACACTATCCTAGGGCTGATGCTAACCCAAACCCTAACACTATCCTAGGGCTGATGCTAACCCTAACCCTAACCCTAACACTATCCTAGGGCTGATGCTAACCCTAACCCTAACCCTAACACTATCCTAGAGCTGATGCTAACGCTAACCCTAACCCTAACCCTAACCCTAATACTATCCTAGGGCTGATGCTAACCCTAACCCTAACCCTAACACTATCCTAGGGCTGATGCTAACCCTAACCCTAACTCTAACACTATCTTAGGGCTGAGGCTAACCCTAACCCAAACACTATCCTACGGCTGATGCTAACCCTAACCCTAACCCTAACACTATCCTAGGGCTGATGCTAACCCTAACCCTAACACTATCCTAGGGCTGATGCTAACCCTAACCCTAACCCTAACACTTTCCTAGGGCTGATGCTAACCCTAACCCTAACACTATCCTAGGGCTGATGCTAACCCTAACCCTAATACTATCCTAGGGCTGATGCTAACCCTAACCCTAACCCTAACACTATCCTGTGGCTGATGCTAACCCTAACCCTAACCCTAACACTATCCTAGGGCTGATGCTAACCCTAACCCTAACACTATCCTAGGCCTGATGCTAACCCTAACCCTAACACTTACACTATCCTAGGGCTGATACTAACCGTAACCCTAACCCTAACACTATCCTAGGTCTGATGCTAACCCTAAACCTAACACTATCCTAGGGCTGATGCTAACCCTAACCCTAACCCTAACACTATCATAGGGCTGATGTTAACCCTAACCCTAACACTATCCTAGGGCTGATGCTAACCCTAACACTAACACTATCCTAGGGCTGATGCTAACCCTAACCCTAACCCTAACACTATCCTAGGGCTGATGCTAACCCTAACCCTAACCCTAACACTATCCTAGGCCTGATGCTAACCCTAACCCTAACTCTAACACTATCCTAGGGTTTATGTTAACCCTAACCCTAACACTATCCTAGGGCTGATGCTAACCCTAACCCGAACCCTAAGACTATCCTAGGGCTGATGCTAACCCTAACCCTAACTCTAACACTATCTTAGGGCTGAGGCTAACCCTAACCCAAACACTATCCTACGGCTGATGCTAACCCTAACCCTAACCCTAACACTATCCTAGGGCTGATGCTAACCCTAACCCTAACACTATCCTAGGGCTGATGCTAACCCTAACCCTAACCCTAACACTTTCCTAGGGCTGATGCTAACCCTAACCCTAACACTATCCTAGGGCTGATGCTAACCCTAACCCTAATACTATCCTAGGGCTGATGCTAACCCTAACCCTAACCCTAACACTATCCTGGGGCTGATCCTAACCCTAACCCTAACCCTAACACTATCCTAGGGCTGATGCTAACCCTAACCCTAACACTATCCTAGGCCTGATGCTAACCCTAACCCTAACACTTACACTATCCTAGGGCTGATGCTAACCCTAACCCTAACCCTAACACTATCCTAGGTCTGATGCTAACCCTAAACCTAACACTATCCTAGGGCTGATGCTAACCCTAACCCTAACCCTAACACTATCATAGGGCTGATGTTAACCCTAACACTAACACTATCCTAGGGCTGATGCTAACCCTAACACTAACACTATCCTAGGGCTGATGCTAACCCTAACCCTAACCCTAACACTATCCTAGGGCTGATGCTAACCCTAACCCTAACCCTAACACTATCCTAGGCCTGATGCTAACCGTAACCCTAACTCTAACACTATCCTAGGGTTTATGTTAACCCTAACCCTAACACTATCCTAGGGCTGATGCTAACCCTAAACCTAACCCTAACACTATCCTAGGGCTGATGCTAACCCTAACCCTAACCCTAACACTCTCCTAGGGCTGACGCTAACCCGAACCCTAACACTATCCTAGGCCTGATGCTAACCCTAACCCTAACACTATCCTAGGGCTCATGCTAACCCTAACCCTAACCCTAACACTATCCTAGGCCTGATGCTAACCCTATCCCTAACACTAACACTCTCCTAGGGCTGAGGCTAACCCAAACCCTAACACTATCCTAGGGCTGATGCTAACCCTAACCCTAACCCTAACACTATCCTAGGGTAGATGCTAACCCTAACCCTAACACTATCCTAGGGCTGATGCTAACCCTAACCCTAACCCTAACACTATCCTAGGGCTGATGCTAACCCTAACCCTAACACTATCCTAGGGCTGATGCTAACCCTAACCCTAACCCTAACACTATCCTAGGGCTGATGCTAACCCTAACCCTAACCCTAACACTATCCTAGGGCTGATGCTAACCCTAACCCTAACACTATCCTAGGGCTGATGCTAACCCTAACCCTAACCCTAACACTATCCTAGGGCTGATGCTAACCCTAACCCTAACCCTAACACTATCCTAGAGCTGATGCTAACGCTAACGCTAACCCTAACCCTAACCCTAATACTATCCTAGGGCTGATGCTCACCCTAACCCTAACCCTAAAGCTATCCTAGGGCTGATGCTAACCCTAACCCTAACCCTAACACTATCCTAGGGCTGATGCTAACCCTAACACTAACACTATCCTAGGCTTGGTTATAACCCTAACCCTAACCCTAACACTATCCTAGGTCTGATGCTAACCCTAAACCAAACACCATCCTAGGGCTGACGCTAACCCTAACCCTAACCCTAACACTATCCTAGGGCTGATGTTAACCCTAACCCTAACACTATCCTAGGCCTCATGCTAACCCTAACCCTAACACTTACTCTATCCTAGGGCTGATGCTAACCCTAACCCTAACCCTAACACTATCCTAGGTCTGATGCTAACCCTAAACCTAACACTATCCTAGGGCTGATGCTAACCCTAACCCTAACCCTAACACTATCATAGGGCTGATGTTAACCCTAACCCTAACACTATCCTAGGGCTGATGCTAACCCTAACACTAACACTATCCTAGGGCTGATGCTAACCCTAACCCTAACCCTAACACTATCCTAGGGCTGATGCTAACCCTAACCCTAACCCTAACACTATCCTAGGCCTGAGGATAACCCTAACCCTAACACTATCCTACGGCTGATGCTAACCCTAACCCTAACCTAACACTATCCTAAGGCTGATGCTAACCCTAACACTAACACTATCCTAGGCCTGGTGCTAACCCTAACCCTAACCCTAACACTATCCTAGGGCTGATGCTAACCCTAACCCTAACCCTAACACTATCCTAGGGCTGATGCTAACCCTAACCCTAACTCTAACAATATGCTAGGGCTGATGCTAGCCCTAACCCTAACAATATCCTAGGCCTGATGATATCCCTAACCCTAAACCTAACACTATCCTAGGGCTGATGCTAACCCTAACCCTAACCCTAACACTATCCTAGGGCTGATTCTAACCGTAACCCTGACACTATCCTAGGCCTGATGCTAACCCTAACCCTAACACTAACACTATCCTAGGCCTGATTCTAACCCTATCCCTAACCCTAACACTCTCCTAGGGCTGAGGCTAACCCTAACCCTAACACTATCCTAGGGCTGATGCTAACCGTAACCCTGACACTATCCTAGGGCTGATGCTAACCCTAACCCTAACCCTAACACTATCCTAGGGCTGCTGCTAACCCTAACCCTAACACTATCCTAGGCCTGTTGCTAACCCTAACCCTAACCCTAACACTATCGTAGGGCTGATGCTAACCCTAACCCTAACCCTAACACTATCCTAGAGCTGATGCTAACCCTAACCCTAACCGTAACCCTAACCCTAAACCTAACACTATCCTAGGGCTGATGCTAACCCTAACCCTAACGCTAACACTGTCCTAGGGCTGATGATAACCCTAACCTTAAGACTATCCTAGGGCTGATGCTAACACTAACCCTAACTCTAACACTATCCTAGGGCTGAGGCTAACCCTAACCCTAACACTATCCTACGGCTGATGCTAACCCAAACCCTAACCCTAACACTATCCTAACGCTGATGCTAACCCTAACACTAACCCTAACACTATCCTAGGGCTGATGCTAACCCTAACCCTAACACTATCCTAGGCCTGATGCTAACCCTAACCCTAACCCTAACACTATCCTAGGGCTGATGCTAACCCTAACCCTAACACTATCCTAGGGCTGATGCTAACCCTAACCCTAACCCTAACACTAACCTAGGGCTGATGCTAACCCGAACCCTAACACTATCCTAGGCCTGATGATAACCCTAACCCTAACCCTTACATTATCCTAGGGCTGATGCTAACCCTAACCCTAACACTATCCTAGGGCTGATGCTAACCTTAACCCTAACCCTAACACTATCCTAGGCCTGATGATAACCCTAACCCTAACATTAACACTATCCTAGTGTTTATGTTAACCCTATCCCTAACACTATCCTAGGGCTGATGCTAACCCTAACCCTAACACTATCCTAGGGCTGATGCTAACCCTAACCCTAACACTATCCTAGGGCTGATGCTAACCTTAACCCTAAGCCTAACACTATTCTAGGGCTGATGCTAACACTAACGCTAACCCTAACACTATCCTTGAACTAATGCTAACCCTAACCCTAACCCTAACACTATCCTAGGCCTGATGCTAACCCTAACCCTAACCCTAACACTATCCTAGGGTTTATGTTAACCCTAACCCTAACACTATCCTAGGGCTGATGCTAACCCTAACCCTAACCCTAACACTCTCCTAGGGCTGATGCTAACCCTAACCCTAACACTATCCTAGGCCTGATGCTAACCCTAACCCTAACACTATCCTAGGGATGATGCTAACCCTAACCCTAACCCTAACACTATCCTAGGCCTGATGCTAACCCTATCCCTAACACTAACACTCTCCTAGGGCTGAGGCTAACCCTAACCCTAACACTATCCTAGGGATGATGCTAACCCTAACCCTAACCCTAACACTATCCTAGGGTTGATGCTAACCCTAACCCTAACACTATCCTAGGGCTCATGCTATCCCTAACCCTAACCCTAACACTATCCTAGGGCTGATGCTAACCCTAACCCTAACACTATCCTAGGGCTGATGCTAACCCTAACCCTAACCCTAACACTATCCTAGGGCTGATGCTAACCCTAACCCTAACACTATCCTAGGGCTGATGCTAACCCTAACCCTAACCCTAACACTATCCTAGGGCTGATGCTAACCCTAACCCTAACCCTAACACTACCCTAGGGCTGATGCTAACCCTAACCCTCACCCTAACACTATCCTAGAGCTGATGCTAACGCTAACCCTAACCCGAACCCTAACCCTAATACTATCCTAGGGCTGATGCTAACCCTAACCCTAACCCTAACACTATCCTAGGGGTCAGGCTAACCCTAAGCCTAACTCTAACACTATCTTAGGGCTGAGGCTAACCCTAACCCAAACACAATCCTACGGCTGATGCTAACCCTAACACTAACCCTAACACTATCCTAGGTCTGATGCTAACCCTAAACCTAACACTATCCTAGGGCTGATGGTAACCCTAACCGTGACCCTAACACTATCTTAGGGCTGATATTAACCCTAACCCTAACACTATCCTAGGGCTGATGCTAACCCTAACCCTAACCCTAACACTCTCCTTGGGCTGATGCTAACCGTAACCCTAACACTATCCTAGGCCTGATGCTAACCCTAACCCTAACACTATCCTAGGGCTGATGCTAACCCTAACCCTAACCCTAACACTATCCTAGGCCTGATGCTAACCCTAACCCTAACCCTAACACTATCCTAGGGCTGATGCTAACCCTAACCCTAACCCTAACACTTTCCTAGGGCTGATGCTAACCCTAACCCTAACACTATCCTAGGGCTGATGCTAACACTAACCCTAACCCTAACACTATCCTAAGTCTGATGCTAACCCTAGCCCTCACACTATCCTAGGCCTGATGATAACCCTAACCCTAACCCTAACACTATCCTAGGGCTGATGCTAACCCTAACCCTAACCCTAACACTATCCTAGGGCTGATGCTAACCCTAACCCTAACACTATCCTAGGGCTGATGCTAACCCTAACCCTAACCCTAACACTATCCTAGGGCTGATGCTAACCCTAACCCTAACACTATCCTAGGGCTGATGCTAACCCTAACCCTAACCCTAACACTATCCAAGGGATGATGCTATCCCTAAACCTAACACTATCCTAGGGCTGATGCTAACCCTAACCCTAACCCTAACACTATCCTAGAGCTGATGCTAACGCTAACGCTAACGCTAACCCTAACCCTAATACTATCCTAGGGCTGATGCTAACCCTAACCCTAACCCTAACACTATCCTAGGGCTCAGGATAACCCTAACACTAACTCTAACACTATCTTAGGGCTGAGGCTAACCCTAACCCAAACACTATCCTACGGCTGATGCTAACCCTAACCCTAACCCTAACACTATCCTAGGTCTGATGCTAACCCTAAACCTAACACCATCCTAGGGCTGACGCTAACCCTAACCCTAACCCTAACACTATCCTAGGGCTGATGTTAACCCTAACCCTAACACTATCCTAGGGCTGATGCTAACCCTAACCCTAACCCTAACACTCTCCTTGGGCTGATGCTAACCGTAACCCTAACACTATCCTAGGCCTGATGCTAACCCTAACCCTAACACTATCCTAGGGCTGATGCTAACCCTAACCCTAACCCTAACACTCTCCTTGGGCTGATGCTAACCGTAACCCTAACACTATCCTAGGCCTGATGCTAACCCTAACCCTAACACTATCCTAGGGCTGATGCTAACCCTAACCCTAACCCTAACACTATCCTAGGCCTGATGCTAACATTAACCCTAACCCTAACACTATCCTAGAGCTGATGCTAACGCTAACCCTAACCCTAACCCTAACCCTAATACTATCCTAGGGCTGATGCTAACCCTAACCCTAACGCTAACACTATCCTAGGGCTGATGCTAACCCTAACCCTAAGACTATCCTAGGGCTGATGCTAACACTAACCCTAACTCTAACACTATCCTAGGGCTGAGGCTAACCCTAACCCTAACACTATCCTACGGCTGATGCTAACCCAAACCCTAACCCTAACACTATCCTAACGCTGATGCTAACCCTAACACTAACCCTAACACTATCCTAGGGCTGATGATAACCCTAACCCTAACACTATCCTAGGGCTGATGCTGACCCTAACCCTAACCCTAACACTATCCTAGGGCTGATGCTAACGCTAACCCTAACCCTAACCCTAACCCTAATACTATCCTAGGGCTGATGCTAACCCTAACCCTAACCCTAACACTATCCTAGGGCTGAGGCTAACCCTAACCCTAACACTATCCTAGGGCTGATGCTAACCCTAACCCTAACCCTAACACTATCCTAGGGCTGATGCTAACCCTAACCCTAACCCTAACACTATCCTAGGGCTGATGCTAACCCTAACCCTAACACTATCCTAGGGCTGATGCTAACCCTAACCCTAACCCTAACACTATCCTAGGGCTGATGCTAACCCTAACCCTAACCCTAACAGTATCCTAGAGCTGATGCTAACGCTAACGCTAACACTATCCTAGGGCTGATGCTAACCCTAACCCTAACCCTAATACTATCCTAGGGCTGATGCTAACCCTAACCCTAACCCTAACACTATCCTAGGGCTGATGCTAACCCTAACCCTAACTCTAACACTATCTTAGGGCTGAGGCTAACCCTAACCCAAACACTATCCTACGGCTGATGCTAACCCTAACCCTTACCCTAACACTATCCTAGGTCTGATGCTAACCCTAAACCTAACACCATCCTAGGGCTGACGCTAACCCTAACCCTAACCCTAACACTATCCTAGGGCTGATGTTAACCCTAACCCTAACACTATCCTAGGCCTCATGCTAACCCTAACCCTAACACTTACTCTATCCTAGGGCTGATGCTAACCCTAACCCTAACCCTAACACTATCCTAGGTCTGATGCTAACCCTAAACCTAACACTATCCTAGGGCTGATGCTAACCCTAACCCTAACCCTAACACTATCATAGGGCTGATGTTAACCCTAACCCTAACACTATCCTAGGGTTGATGCTAACCCTAACACTAACACTATCCTAGGGCTGATGCTAACCCTAACCCTAACCCTAACACTATCCTAGGCCTGAGGATAACCCTAACCCTAACACTATCCTACGGCTGATGCTAACCCTAACCCTAACCCTAACACTATCCTAAGGCTGATGCTAACCCTAACACTAACACTATCCTAGGCCTGGTGCTAACCCTAACCCTAACCCTAACACTATCCTAGGGCTGATGCTAACCCTAACTCTAATAATATCCTAGGGCTGATGCTAAACCTAACCCTAACAATATCCTAGGCCTGATGTTATCCCTAACCCTAAACCTAACACTATCCTAGGGCTGATGCTAACCCTAACCCTAACCCTAACACTATCCTAGGGCTGATTCTAACCGTAACCCTGACACTATCCTAGGCCTGATGCTAACCCTAACCCTAACACTAACACTATCCTAGGCCTGATGCTAACCCTATCCCTAACCCTAACACTCTCCTAGGGCTGAGGCTAACCCTAACCCTAACACTATCCTAGGGCTGATGCTAACACTAACCCTAACCCTAACACTATCCTAAGTCTGATGCTAACCCTAGCCCTCACACTATCCTAGGCCTGATGATAACCCTAACCCTAACCCTAACACTATCCTAGGGCTGATGCTAACCCTAACCCTAACCCAAACACTATCCTAGGGTTGATGCTAACCGTAACCCTGACACTATCCTAGGGCTGATGCTAACCCTAACCCTAACCCTAACACTATCCTAGGGCTGATGCTAACCCTAACCCTAACACTATTCTAGGCCTGTTGCTAACCCTAACCCTAACCCTAACACTATCGTAGGGCTGATGCTAACCCTAACCCTAACCCTAACACTATCCTAGAGCTGATGCTAACCCTAACCCTAACCGTAACCCTAACCCTAAACCTAACACTATCCTAGGGCTGATGCTAACCCTAACTCTAACGCTAACACTATCCTAGGGCTGATGCTAACCCTAACACTAAGACTATCCTAGGGCTGATGCTAACACTAACCCTAACTCTAACACTATCCTAGGGCTGAGGCTAACCCTAACCCTAACACTATCCTACGGCTGATGCTAACCCAAACCCTAACCCTAACACTATCCTAACGCTGATGCTAACCCTAACACTAAACCTAACACTATCCTAGGGCTGATGCTAACCATAACCCTAACACTATCCTAGGCCTGATGCTAACCCTAACCCTAACACTAACACTATCCTAGGGCTGATGCTAACCCTAACCCTAACACTATCCTAGGGCTGATGCTAACCCTAACCCTAACCCTAACACTATCCTAGGGCTGATGCTAACCCGAACCCTAACACTATCCTAGGCCTGATGATATCCCTAACCCTAACCCTAACATTATCCTAGGGCTGATGCTAACCCTAACCCTAACACTATCCTAGGCCTGATGCTAACCCTAACCCTAACCCTAACACTATCCTAGGGCTGATGCTAACCCTAACGCTAACCCTAACACTATCCATGAACTGATGCTAACCTTAACCCTAACCCTAACACTATCCTAGGCCTGATGATAACCCTAACCCTAACATTAACACTATCCTAGTGTTTATGTTAACCCTAACCCTAACACTATACTAGGGCTGATGCTAACCCTAACCCTAACACTATCCTAGGGCTGATGCTAACCCTAAACCTAACACTATCCAAGGGCTGATGCTAACCTTAACCCTAACCCTAACACTATTCTAGGGCTGATGCTAACACTAACGCTAACCCTAACACTATCCTTGAACTAATGCTAACCGTAACCCTAACCCTAACACTATCCTAGGCCTGATGCTAACCCTAACCCTAACCCTAACACTATCCTAGGGTTTATGTTATCCCTAACCCTAACACTATCCTAGGGCTGATGCTAACCCTAACCCTAACCCTAACACTCTCCTAGGGCTGATGCTAACCCTAACCCTAACACTATCCTAGGCCTGATGCTAACCCTAACCCTAACACTATCCTAGGGATGATGCTAACCCTAACCCTAACCCTAACACTATCCTAGGCCTGATGCTAACCCTATCCCTAACACTAACACTCTCCTAGGGCTGAGGCTAACCCTAACACTAACACTATCCTAGGGCTGATGCTAACCCTAACCCTAACCCTAACACTATCCTAGGGTTGATGCTAACCCTAACCCTAACACTATCCTAGGGCTGATGCTAACCCTAACCCTAACCCTAACACTATCCTAGGGCTGATGCTAACCCTAACCCTAACACTATCCTAGGGCTGATGCTAACCCTAACCCTAACCCTAACACTATCCTAGGGCTGATGCTAACCCTAACCCTAACACTATCCTAGGGCTGATGCTAACCCTAACCCTAACCCTAACACTATCCTAGGGCTGATGCTAACCCTAACCCTAACCCTAACACTATCCTAGGGCTGATGCTAACCCTAACCCTAACCCTAACACTATCCTAGAGCTGATGCTAACGCTAACCCTAACCCTAACCCTAACCCTAATACTATCCTAGGGCTGATGCTAACCCTAACCCTAACCCTAACACTATCCTAGGGCTGAGGCTAACCCTAACCCTAACTCTAACACTATCTTAGGGCTGAGGCTAACCCTAACCCAAACACTATCCTACGGCTGATGCTAACCCTAACACTAACCCTAACACTATCCTAGGTCTGATGCTAACCCTAAACCTAACACTATCCTAGGGCTGATGCTAACCCTAACCGTGACCCTAACACTATCTTAGGGCTGATATTAACCCTAACCCTAACACTATCCTAGGGCTGATGCTAACCCTAACCCTAACCCTAACACTCTCCTTGGGCTGATCCTAACCGTAACCCTAACACTATCCTAGGCCTGATGCTAACCCTAACCCTAACACTATCCTAGGGCTGATGCTAACCCTAACCCTAAACCTAACACTATCCTAGGCCTGATGCTAACCCTAACCCTAACCCTAACACTATCCTAGGGCTGATGCTAACCCTAACCTTAACCCTAACACTTTCCTAGGGCTGATGCTAACCCTAACCCTAACACTATCCTAGGGCTGATGCTAACACTAACCCTAACCCTAACACTATCCTAAGTCTGATGCTAACCCTAGCCCTCACACTATCCTAGGCCTGATGATAACCCTAACCCTAACCCTAACACTATCCTAGGGCTGATGCTAACCCTAACCCTAACCCTAACACTATCCTAGGGCTGATGCTAACCCTAACCCTAACACTATCCTAGGGCTGATGCTAACCCTAACCCTAACCCTAACACTATCCTAGGGCTGATGCTAACCCTAACCCTAACACTATCTTAGGGCTGATGCTAACCCTAACCCTAACCCTAACACTATCCAAGGGATGATGCTATCCCTAACCCTAACACTATCCTAGGGCTGATGCTAACCCTAACCCTAACCCTAACACTATCCTAGGGCTGATGCTAACCCTAACCCTAACCCTAACACTATCCTAGGGCTGATGCTAACCCTAACGCTAACCCTAACACTATCCATGAACTGATGCTAACCTTAACCCTAACCCTAACACTATCCTAGGCCTGATGATAACCCTAACCCTAACATTAACACTATCCTAGTGTTTATGTTAACCCTAACCCTAACACTATCCTAGGGCTGATGCTAACCCTAACCCTAACACTATCCTAGGGCTGATGCTAACCCTAAACCTAACACTATCCAAGGGCTGATGCTAACCTTAACCCTAACCCTAACACTATTCTAGGGCTGATGCTAACACTAACGCTAACCCTAACACTATCCTTGAACTAATGCTAACCGTAACCCTAACCCTAACACCATCCTAGGCCTGATGCTAACCCTAACCCTAACCCTAACACTATCCTAGGGTTTATGTTATCCCTAACCCTAACACTATCCTAGGGCTGATGCTAACCCTAACCCTAACCCTAACACTCTCCTAGGGCTGATGCTAACCCTAACCCTAACACTATCCTAGGCCTGATGCTAACCCTAACCCTAACACTATCCTAGGGATGATGCTAACCCTAACCCTAACCCTAACACTATCCTAGGCCTGATGCTAACCCTATCCCTAACACTAACACTCTCCTAGGGCTGAGGCTAACCCTAACACTAACACTATCCTAGGGCTGATGCTAACCCTAACCCTAACCCTAACACTATCCTAGGGTTGATGCTAACCCTAACCCTAACACTATCCTAGGGCTGATGCTAACCCTAACCCTAACCCTAACACTATCCTAGGGCTGATGCTAACCCTAACCCTAACACTATCCTAGGGCTGATGCTAACCCTAACCCTAACCCTAACACTATCCTAGGGCTGATGCTAACCCTAACCCTAACACTATCCTAGGGCTGATGCTAACCCTAACCCTAACCCTAACACTATCCTAGGGCTGATGCTAACCCTAACCCTAACCCTAACACTATCCTAGAGCTGATGCTAACACTAACCCTAACCCTAACCCTAACCCTAATACTATCCTAGGGCTGATGCTAACCCTAACCCTAACCCTAACACCATCCTAGGGCTGAGGCTAACCCTAACCCTAACTCTAACACTATCTTAGGGCTGAGGCTAACCCTAACCCAAACACTATCCTACGGCTGATGCTAACCCTAACACTAACCCTAACACTATCCTAGGTCTGATGCTAACCCTAAACCTAACACTATCCTAGGGCTGATGCTAACCCTAACCGTGACCCTAACACTATCTTAGGGCTGATATTAACCCTAACCCTAACACTATCCTAGGGCTGATGCTAACCCTAACCCTAACCCTAACACTCTCCTTGGGCTGATCCTAACCGTAACCCTAACACTATCCTAGGCCTGATGCTAACCCTAACCCTAACACTATCCTAGGGCTGATGCTAACCCTAACCCTAAACCTAACACTATCCTAGGCCTGATGCTAACCCTAACCCTAACCCTAACACTATCCTAGGGCTGATGCTAACCCTAACCTTAACCCTAACACTTTCCTAGGGCTGATGCTAACCCTAACCCTAACACTATCCTAGGGCTGATGCTAACACTAACCCTAACCCTAACACTATCCTAAGTCTGATGCTAACCCTAGCCCTCACACTATCCTAGGCCTGATGATAACCCTAACCCTAACCCTAACACTATCCTAGGGCTGATGCTAACCCTAACCCTAACCCTAACACTATCCTAGGGCTGATGCTAACCCTAACCCTAACAATATCCTAGGGCTGATGCTAACCCTAACCCTAACCCTAACACTATCCTAGGGCTGATGCTAACCCTAACCCTAACACTATCTTAGGGCTGATGCTAACCCTAACCCTAACCCTAACACTATCCAAGGGATGATGCTATCCCTAACCCTAACACTATCCTAGGGCTGATGCTAACCCTAACCCTAACCCTAACACTATCCTAGGGCTGATGCTAACCCTAACCCTAACACTATCCTAGGGCTGATGCTAACCCTAACCCTAACCCTAACACTATCCTAGGGCTGATGCTAACCCTAACCCTAACCCTAACACTATCCTAGAGCTGATGCTAACGCTAACGCTAACGCTAACCCTAACCCTAATACTATCCTAGGGCTGATGCTAACCCTAACCCTAACCCTAACACTATCCTAGGGCTGATGCTAACCCTAACCCTAACTCTAACACTATCTTAGGGCTGAGGCTAACCCGAACCCAAACACTATCCTATGGCTGATGCTAACCCTAACCCTAACCCTAACACTATCCTAGGTCTGATGCTAACCCTAAACCTAACACCATCCTAGGGCTGACGCTAACCCTAACCCTAACCCTAACACTATCCTAGGGCTGATGTTAACCCTAACCCTAACACTATCCTAGGGCTGATGCTAACCCTAACCCTAACCCTAACACTATCCTAGGGCTGATGCTAACCCTAACCCTAACACTATCCTAGGGCTGATGCTAACCCTAACCCTAACCCTAACACTATCCTAGGGCTGATGCTAACCCTAACCCTAACCCTAACACTATCCTAGAGCTGATGCTAACGCTAACGCTAACGCTAACCCTAACCCTAATACTATCCTAGGGCTGATGCTAACCCTAACCCTAACCCTAACACTATCCTAGGGCTGATGCTAACCCTAACCCTAACTCTAACACTATCTTAGGGCTGAGGCTAACCCGAACCCAAACACTATCCTATGGCTGATGCTAACCCTAACCCTAACCCTAACACTATCCTAGGTCTGATGCTAACCCTAAACCTAACACCATCCTAGGGCTGACGCTAACCCTAACCCTAACCCTAACACTATCCTAGGGCTGATGTTAACCCTAACCCTAACACTATCCTAGGGCTGATGCTAACCCTAACCCTAACCCTAACACTCTCCTTGGGCTGATGCTAACCGTAACCCTAACACTATCCTAGGCCTGATGCTAACCCTAACCCTAACACTATCCTAGGGCTGATGCTAACCCTAACCCTAACCCTAACACTATCTTAGGCCTGATGCTAACCCTAACCCTAACCCTAACACTATCCTAGAGCTGATGCTAACGCTAACCCTAACCCTAACCCTAACCCTAATACTATCCTAGGGCTGATGCTAACCCTAACCCTAACCCTAACACTATCCTAGGGCTGAGGCTAACCCTAACCCTAACTCTAACACTATCTTAGGGCTGAGGCTAACCCTAACCCAAACACTATCCTACGGCTGATGCTAACCCTAACACTAACCCTAACACTATCCTAGGTCTGATGCTAACCCTAAACCTAACACTATCCTAGGGCTGATGCTAACCCTAACCGTGACCCTAACACTATCTTAGGGCTGATATTAACCCTAACCCTAACACTATCCTAGGGCTGATGCTAACCCTAACCCTAACCCTAACACTCTCCTTGGGCTGATCCTAACCGTAACCCTAACACTATCCTAGGCCTGATGCTAACCCTAACCCTAACACTATCCTAGGGCTGATGCTAACCCTAACCCTAACCCTAACACTATCCTAGGCCTGATGCTAACCCTAACCCTAACCCTAACACTATCCTAGGGCTGAGGCTAACCCTAACCCTAACACTATCCTAGGGCTGATGCTAACCCTAACCCTAACCCTAACACTATCCTAGGGCTGATGCTAACCCTAACCCTAACCCTAACACTATCCTAGGGCTGATGCTAACCCTAACCCTAACACTATCCTAGGGCTGATGCTAACCCTAACCCTAACCCTAACACTATCCTAGGGCTGATGCTAACCCTAACCCTAACCCTAACAGTATCCTAGAGCTGATGCTAACGCTAACGCTAACACTATCCTAGGGCTGATGCTAACCCTAACCCTAACCCTAATACTATCCTAGGGCTGATGCTAACCCTAACCCTAACCCTAACACTATCCTAGGGCTGATGCTAACCCTAACCCTAACTCTAACACTATCTTAGGGCTGAGGCTAACCCTAACCCAAACACTATCCTACGGCTGATGCTAACCCTAACCCTTACCCTAACACTATCCTAGGTCTGATGCTAACCCTAAACCTAACACCATCCTAGGGCTGACGCTAACCCTAACCCTAACCCTAACACTGTCCTAGGGCTGATGTTAACCCTAACCCTAACACTATCCTAGGCCTCATGCTAACCCTAACCCTAACACTTACTCTATCCTAGGGCTGATGCTAACCCTAACCCTAACCCTAACACTATCCTAGGTCTGATGCTAACCCTAAACCTAACACTATCCTAGGGCTGATGCTAACCCTAACCCTAACCCTAACACTATCATAGGGCTGATGTTAACCCTAACCCTAACACTATCCTAGGGTTGATGCTAACCCTAACACTAACACTATCCTAGGGCTGATGCTAACCCTAACCCTAACCCTAACACTATCCTAGGCCTGAGGATAACCCTAACCCTAACACTATCCTACGGCTGATGCTAACCCTAACCCTAACCCTAACACTATCCTAAGGCTGATGCTAACCCTAACACTAACACTATCCTAGGCCTGGTGCTAACCCTAACCCTAACCCTAACACTATCCTAGGGCTGATGCTAACCCTAACTCTAATAATATCCTAGGGCTGATGCTAAACCTAACCCTAACAATATCCTAGGCCTGATGTTATCCCTAACCCTAAACCTAACACTATCCTAGGGCTGATGCTAACCCTAACCCTAACCCTAACACTATCCTAGGGCTGATTCTAACCGTAACCCTGACACTATCCTAGGCCTGATGCTAACCCTAACCCTAACACTAACACTATCCTAGGCCTGATGCTAACCCTATCCCTAACCCTAACACTCTCCTAGGGCTGAGGCTAACCCTAACCCTAACACTATCCTAGGGCTGATGCTAACACTAACCCTAACCCTAACACTATCCTAAGTCTGATGCTAACCCTAGCCCTCACACTATCCTAGGCCTGATGATAACCCTAACCCTAACCCTAACACTATCCTAGGGCTGATGCTAACCCTAACCCTAACCCAAACACTATCCTAGGGTTGATGCTAACCGTAACCCTGACACTATCCTAGGGCTGATGCTAACCCTAACCCTAACCCTAACACTCTCCTAGGGCTGATGCTAACCCTAACCCTAACACTATTCTAGGCCTGTTGCTAACCCTAACCCTAACCCTAACACTATCGTAGGGCTGATGCTAACCCTAACCCTAACCCTAACACTATCCTAGAGCTGATGCTAACCCTAACCCTAACCGTAACCCTAACCCTAAACCTAACACTATCCTAGGGCTGATGCTAACCCTAACTCTAACGCTAACACTATCCTAGGGCTGATGCTAACCCTAACACTAAGACTATCCTAGGGCTGATGCTAACACTAACCCTAACTCTAACACTATCCTAGGGCTGAGGCTAACCCTAACCCTAACACTATCCTACGGCTGATGCTAACCCAAACCCTAACCCTAACACTATCCTAACGCTGATGCTAACCCTAACACTAAACCTAACACTATCCTAGGGCTGATGCTAACCATAACCCTAACACTATCCTAGGCCTGATGCTAACCCTAACCCTAACACTAACACTATCCTAGGGCTGATGCTAACCCTAACCCTAACACTATCCTAGGGCTGATGCTAACCCTAACCCTAACCCTAACACTATCCTAGGGCTGATGCTAACCCGAACCCTAACACTATCCTAGGCCTGATGATATCCCTAACCCTAACCCTAACATTATCCTAGGGCTGATGCTAACCCTAACCCTAACACTATCCTAGGCCTGATGCTAACCCTAACCCTAACCCTAACACTATCCTAGGGCTGATGCTAACCCTAACGCTAACCCTAACACTATCCATGAACTGATGCTAACCTTAACCCTAACCCTAACACTATCCTAGGCCTGATGATAACCCTAACCCTAACATTAACACTATCCTAGTGTTTATGTTAACCCTAACCCTAACACTATACTAGGGCTGATGCTAACCCTAACCCTAACACTATCCTAGGGCTGATGCTAACCCTAAACCTAACACTATCCAAGGGCTGATGCTAACCTTAACCCTAACCCTAACACTATTCTAGGGCTGATGCTAACACTAACGCTAACCCTAACACTATCCTTGAACTAATGCTAACCGTAACCCTAACCCTAACACTATCCTAGGCCTGATGCTAACCCTAACCCTAACCCTAACACTATCCTAGGGTTTATGTTATCCCTAACCCTAACACTATCCTAGGGCTGATGCTAACCCTAACCCTAACCCTAACACTCTCCTAGGGCTGATGCTAACCCTAACCCTAACACTATCCTAGGCCTGATGCTAACCCTAACCCTAACACTATCCTAGGGATGATGCTAACCCTAACCCTAACCCTAACACTATCCTAGGCCTGATGCTAACCCTATCCCTAACACTAACACTCTCCTAGGGCTGAGGCTAACCCTAACACTAACACTATCCTAGGGCTGATGCTAACCCTAACCCTAACCCTAACACTATCCTAGGGTTGATGCTAACCCTAACCCTAACACTATCCTAGGGCTGATGCTAACCCTAACCCTAACCCTAACACTATCCTAGGGCTGATGCTAACCCTAACCCTAACACTATCCTAGGGCTGATGCTAACCCTAACCCTAACCCTAACACTATCCTAGGGCTGATGCTAACCCTAACCCTAACACTATCCTAGGGCTGATGCTAACCCTAACCCTAACCCTAACACTATCCTAGGGCTGATGCTAACCCTAACCCTAACCCTAACACTATCCTAGAGCTGATGCTAACGCTAACCCTAACCCTAACCCTAACCCTAATACTATCCTAGGGCTGATGCTAACCCTAACCCTAACCCTAACACTATCCTAGGGCTGAGGCTAACCCTAACCCTAACTCTAACACTATCTTAGGGCTGAGGCTAACCCTAACCCAAACACTATCCTACGGCTGATGCTAACCCTAACACTAACCCTAACACTATCCTAGGTCTGATGCTAACCCTAAACCTAACACTATCCTAGGGCTGATGCTAACCCTAACCGTGACCCTAACACTATCTTAGGGCTGATATTAACCCTAACCCTAACACTATCCTAGGGCTGATGCTAACCCTAACCCTAACCCTAACACTCTCCTTGGGCTGATCCTAACCGTAACCCTAACACTATACTAGGCCTGATGCTAACCCTAACCCTAACACTATCCTAGGGCTGATGCTAACCCTAACCCTAAACCTAACACTATCCTAGGCCTGATGCTAACCCTAACCCTAACCCTAACACTATCCTAGGGCTGATGCTAACCCTAACCTTAACCCTAACACTTTCCTAGGGCTGATGCTAACCCTAACCCTAACACTATCCTAGGGCTGATGCTAACACTAACCCTAACCCTAACACTATCCTAAGTCTGATGCTAACCCTAGCCCTCACACTATCCTAGGCCTGATGATAACCCTAACCCTAACCCTAACACTATCCTAGGGCTGATGCTAACCCTAACCCTAACCCTAACACTATCCTAGGGCTGATGCTAACCCTAACCCTAAAACTATCCTAGGGCTGATGCTAACCCTAACCCTAACCCTAACACTATCCTAGGGCTGATGCTAACCCTAACCCTAACACTATCTTAGGGCTGATGCTAACCCTAACCCTAACCCTAACACTATCCAAGGGATGATGCTATCCCTAACCCTAACACTATCCTAGGGCTGATGCTAACCCTAACCCTAACCCTAACACTATCCTAGGGCTGATGCTAACCCTAACCCTAACCCTAACACTATCCTAGGGCTGATGCTAACCCTAACGCTAACCCTAACACTATCCATGAACTGATGCTAACCTTAACCCTAACCCTAACACTATCCTAGGCCTGATGATAACCCTAACCCTAACATTAACACTATCCTAGTGTTTATGTTAACCCTAACCCTAACACTATCCTAGGGCTGATGCTAACCCTAACCCTAACACTATCCTAGGGCTGATGCTAACCCTAAACCTAACACTATCCAAGGGCTGATGCTAACCTTAACCCTAACCCTAACACTATTCTAGGGCTGATGCTAACACTAACGCTAACCCTAACACTATCCTTGAACTAATGCTAACCGTAACCCTAACCCTAACACCATCCTAGGCCTGATGCTAACCCTAACCCTAACCCTAACACTATCCTAGGGTTTATGTTATCCCTAACCCTAACACTATCCTAGGGCTGATGCTAACCCTAACCCTAACCCTAACACTCTCCTAGGGCTGATGCTAACCCTAACCCTAACACTATCCTAGGCCTGATGCTAACCCTAACCCTAACACTATCCTAGGGATGATGCTAACCCTAACCCTAACCCTAACACTATCCTAGGCCTGATGCTAACCCTATCCCTAACACTAACACTCTCCTAGGGCTGAGGCTAACCCTAACACTAACACTATCCTAGGGCTGATGCTAACCCTAACCCTAACCCTAACACTATCCTAGGGTTGATGCTAACCCTAACCCTAACACTATCCTAGGGCTGATGCTAACCCTAACCCTAACCCTAACACTATCCTAGGGCTGATGCTAACCCTAACCCTAACACTATCCTAGGGCTGATGCTAACCCTAACCCTAACCCTAACACTATCCTAGGGCTGATGCTAACCCTAACCCTAACACTATCCTAGGGCTGATGCTAACCCTAACCCTAACCCTAACACTATCCTAGGGCTGATGCTAACCCTAACCCTAACCCTAACACTATCCTAGAGCTGATGCTAACACTAACCCTAACCCTAACCCTAACCCTAATACTATCCTAGGGCTGATGCTAACCCTAACCCTAACCCTAACACTATCCTAGGGCTGAGGCTAACCCTAACCCTAACTCTAACACTATCTTAGGGCTGAGGCTAACCCTAACCCAAACACTATCCTACGGCTGATGCTAACCCTAACACTAACCCTAACACTATCCTAGGTCTGATGCTAACCCTAAACCTAACACTATCCTAGGGCTGATGCTAACCCTAACCGTGACCCTAACACTATCTTAGGGCTGATATTAACCCTAACCCTAACACTATCCTAGGGCTGATGCTAACCCTAACCCTAACCCTAACACTCTCCTTGGGCTGATCCTAACCGTAACCCTAACACTATCCTAGGCCTGATGCTAACCCTAACCCTAACACTATCCTAGGGCTGATGCTAACCCTAACCCTAAACCTAACACTATCCTAGGCCTGATGCTAACCCTAACCCTAACCCTAACACTATCCTAGGGCTGATGCTAACCCTAACCTTAACCCTAACACTTTCCTAGGGCTGATGCTAACCCTAACCCTAACACTATCCTAGGGCTGATGCTAACACTAACCCTAACCCTAACACTATCCTAAGTCTGATGCTAACCCTAGCCCTCACACTATCCTAGGCCTGATGATAACCCTAACCCTAACCCTAACACTATCCTAGGGCTGATGCTAACCCTAACCCTAACCCTAACACTATCCTAGGGCTGATGCTAACCCTAACCCTAACAATATCCTAGGGCTGATGCTAACCCTAACCCTAACCCTAACACTATCCTAGGGCTGATGCTAACCCTAACCCTAACACTATCTTAGGGCTGATGCTAACCCTAACCCTAACCCTAACACTATCCAAGGGATGATGCTATCCCTAACCCTAACACTATCCTAGGGCTGATGCTAACCCTAACCCTAACCCTAACACTATCCTAGGGCTGATGCTAACCCTAACCCTAACACTATCCTAGGGCTGATGCTAACCCTAACCCTAACCCTAACACTATCCTAGGGCTGATGCTAACCCTAACCCTAACCCTAACACTATCCTAGAGCTGATGCTAACGCTAACGCTAACGCTAACCCTAACCCTAATACTATCCTAGGGCTGATGCTAACCCTAACCCTAACCCTAACACTATCCTAGGGCTGATGCTAACCCTAACCCTAACTCTAACACTATCTTAGGGCTGAGGCTAACCCGAACCCAAACACTATCCTATGGCTGATGCTAACCCTAACCCTAACCCTAACACTATCCTAGGTCTGATGCTAACCCTAAACCTAACACCATCCTAGGGCTGACGCTAACCCTAACCCTAACCCTAACACTATCCTAGGGCTGATGTTAACCCTAACCCTAACACTATCCTAGGGCTGATGCTAACCCTAACCCTAACCCTAACACTCTCCTTGGGCTGATGCTAACCGTAACCCTAACACTATCCTAGGCCTGATGCTAACCCTAACCCTAACACTATCCTAGGGCTGATGCTAACCCTAACCCTAACCCTAACACTATCCTAGGCCTGATGCTAACCCTAACCCTAACCCTAACACTATCCTAGAGCTGATGCTAACGCTAACCCTAACCCTAACCCTAACCCTAATACTATCCTAGGGCTGATGCTAACCCTAACCCTAACCCTAACACTATCCTAGGGCTGAGGCTAACCCTAACCCTAACTCTAACACTATCTTAGGGCTGAGGCTAACCCTAACCCAAACACTATCCTACGGCTGATGCTAACCCTAACACTAACCCTAACACTATCCTAGGTCTGATGCTAACCCTAAACCTAACACTATCCTAGGGCTGATGCTAACCCTAACCGTGACCCTAACACTATCTTAGGGCTGATATTAACCCTAACCCTAACACTATCCTAGGGCTGATGCTAACCCTAACCCTAACCCTAACACTCTCCTTGGGCTGATCCTAACCGTAACCCTAACACTATCCTAGGCCTGATGCTAACCCTAACCCTAACACTATCCTAGGGCTGATGCTAACCCTAACCCTAACCCTAACACTATCCTAGGCCTGATGCTAACCCTAACCCTAACCCTAACACTATCCTAGGGCTGATGCTAACCCTAACCCTAACCCTAACACTTTCCTAGGGCTGTTGCTAACCCTAACCCTTACACTATCCTAGGGCTGATGCTAACACTAACCCTAACCCTAACACTATCCTAAGTCTGATGCTAACCCTAGCCCTCACACTATCCTAGGCCTGATGATAACCCTAACCCTAACCCTAACACTATCCTAGGGCTGATGCTAACCCTAACCCTAACCCTAACACTATCCTAGGGCTGATGCTAACCCTAACCCTAACACTATCCTAGGGCTGATGCTAACCCTAACCCTAACCCTAACACTATCCTAGGGCTGATGCTAACCCTAACCCTAACACTATCTTAGGGCTGATGCTAACCCTAACCCTAACCCTAACACTATCCAAGGGATGATGCTATCCCTAACCCTAACACTATCCTAGGGCTGATGCTAACCCTAACCCTAACCCTAACACTATCCTAGGGCTGATGCTAACCCTAACCCTAACACTATCCTAGGGCTGATGCTAACCCTAACCCTAACCCTAACACTATCCTAGGGCTGATGCTAACCCTAACCCTAACCCTAACACTATCCTAGAGCTGATGCTAACGCTAACGCTAACGCTAACCCTAACCCTAATACTATCCTAGGGCTGATGCTAACCCTAACCCTAACCCTAACACTATCCTAGGGCTGATGCTAACCCTAACCCTAACTCTAACACTATCTTAGGGCTGAGGCTAACCCGAACCCAAACACTATCCTATGGCTGATGCTAACCCTAACCCTAACCCTAACACTATCCTAGGTCTGATGCTAACCCTAAACCTAACACCATCCTAGGGCTGACGCTAACCCTAACCCTAACCCTAACACTATCCTAGGGCTGATGTTAACCCTAACCCTAACACTATCCTAGGGCTGATGCTAACCCTAACCCTAACCCTAACACTCTCCTTGGGCTGATGCTAACCGTAACCCTAACACTATCCTAGGCCTGATGCTAACCCTAACCCTAACACTATCCTAGGGCTGATGCTAACCCTAACCCTAACCCTAACACTATCCTAGGCCTGATGCTAACCCTAACCCTAACCCTAACACTATCCTAGAGCTGATGCTAACGCTAACCCTAACCCTAACCCTAACCCTAATACTATCCTAGGGCTGATGCTAACCCTAACCCTAACGCTAACACTATCCTAGGGCTGATGCTAACCCTAACCCTAAGACTATCCTAGGGCTGATGCTAACACTAACCCTAACTCTAACACTATCCTAGGGCTGAGGCTAACCCTAACCCTAACACTATCCTACGGCTGATGCTAACCCAAACCCTAACCCTAACACTATCCTAACGCTGATGCTAACCCTAACACTAACCCTAACACTATCCTAGGGCTGATGCTAACCCTAACCCTAACACTATCCTAGGGCTGATGCTGACCCTAACCCTAACCCTAACACTATCCTAGGGCTGATGCTAACGCTAACCCTAACCCTAACCCTAACCCTAATACTATCCTAGGGCTGATGCTAACCCTAACCCTAACCCTAACACTATCCTAGGGCTGAGGCTAACCCTAACCCTAACTCTAACACTATCTTAGGGCTGAGGCTAACCCTAACCGAAACACTAACCTACGGCTGATGCTAACCCTAACACTATCCTAGGTCTGATGCTAACCCTAAACCTAACACTATCCTAGGGCTGATGCTAACCCTAACCGTGACCCTAACACTATCCTAGGCCTGATGCTAACCCTAACCCTAACACTATCCTAGGGCTGATGCTAACCCTAACTCTAACCCTAACACTATCCTAGGCCTGATGCTAACCCTAACCCTAACCCTAACACTATCCTTGGGCTGATGCTAACCCTAACCCTAACCCTAACACTTTCCTAGGGCTGATGCTAACCCTAACCCTAACACTATCCTAGGGCTGATGTTAACACTATCCCTAACCCTAACACTATCCTAAGTCTGATGCAAACCCTAGCCCTCACACTATCCTAGGCCTGATGATAACCCTAACCCTAACCCTAACACTATCCTAGGGCTGATGCTAACCCTAACCCTAACCCTAACACTATCCTAGGCCTGATGCTAACCCTAACCCTAACACTATCCTAGGGCTGATGCTAACCCTAACCCTAACCCTAACACTATCCTAGGGCTGATGCTAACCCTAACCCTAACACTATCCTAGGCCTGATGCTAACCCTAACCCTAACCCTAACACTATCCAAGGGATGATGCTATCCCTAACCCTAACACTATCCTAGGGCTGATGCTAACCCTAACCCTAACTCTAACACTATCCTAGGGCTGATGCTAACCCTAACCCTAACACTATCCTAGGGCTGATGCTAACCCTAACCCTAACCCTAACACTATCCTAGGGCTGATGCTAACCCTAAACCTAACCATAACACTATCCTAGAGCTGATGCTAACGCTAACGCTAACGCTAACCCTAACCCAATACTATCCTAGGGCTGATGCTAACCCTAACCCTAACCCTAACACTATCCTAGGGCTGATGCTAACCCTAACCCTAACTCTAACACTATCTTAGGGCTGAGGCTAACCCTAACCCAAACACTATCCTACGGCTGATGCTAACCATAACCCTAACCCTAACACTATCCTAGGTCTGATGCTAACCCTAAACCTAACACCATCCTAGGGCTGACGCTAACCCTAACCCTAACCCTAACACTATCCTAGGGCTGATGTTAACCCTAACCCTAACACTATCCTAGGGCTGATGCTAACCCTAACCCTAACCCTAACACTCTCCTTGGGCTGATGCTAACCGTAACCCTAACACTATCCTAGGCCTGATGCTAACCCTAACCCTAACACTATCCTAGGGCTGATGCTAACCCTAACCCTAACCCTAACACTATCCTAGGCCTGATGCTAACCCTAACCCTAACCCTAACACTATCCTAGAGCTGATGCTAACGCTAACCCTAACCCTAACCCTAACCCTAATACTATCCTAGGGCTGATGCTAACCCTAACCCTAACGCTAACACTATCCTAGGGCTGATGCTAACCCTAACACTAACCCTAACACTATCCTAGGGCTGATGCTAACCCTAACCCTAACACTATCCTAGGCCTGATGCTAACCCTAACCCTAACCCTAACACTCTCCTAGGGCTGATGCTAACCCTAACCCTAACACTATCCTAGGGCTGATGTTAACCCTAACCCTAACCCTAACACTATCCTAGGGCTGATGCTAACCCGAACCCTAACACTATCCTAGGCCTGATGATAACCCTAACCCTAACCCTAACATTATCCTAGGGCTGATGCTAACCCTAACCCTAACACTATCCTAGGGCTGATGCTAACCCTAACCCTAACCCTAACACTATCCTAGGGCTGATGCTAACCCTAACGCTAACCCTAACACTATCCATGAACTGATGCTAACCTTAACCCTAACCCTAACACTATCCTAGGCCTGATGATAACCCAAACCCTAACATTAACACTATCCTAGTGTTTATGTTAACCCTAACCCTAACACTATCCTAGGGCTGACGCTAACCCTAACCCTAACACTATCCTAGGGCTGATGCTAACCCTAACCCTAACACTATCCTAGGGCTGATGCTAACCTTAACCCTAACTCTAACACTATTCTAGGGCTGATGCTAACACTAACGCTAACCCTAACACTATTCTTGAACTAATGCTAACCCTAACCCTAACCCTAACACTATCCTAGGCCTGATGCTAACCCTAACCCTAACCCTAACACTATCCTAGGGTTTATGTTAACCCTAACCCTAACACTATCCTAGGCCTGATGCTAACCCTAACCCTAACCCTAACACTATCCTAGGGTTTATGTTAACCCTAACCCTAACACTATCCTAGGGCTGATGCTAACCCTAACCCTAACACTATCCTAGGGCTGATGCTAACCCTAACCCTAACCCTAACACTATCCTAGGGCTGATGCTAACCCTAACCCTAACCCTAACACTATCCTAGGGCTGATGCTATCCCTAACCCTAACACTATCCTAGGGCTGATGCTAACCCTAACCCTAACCCTAACACTATCCTAGAGCTGATGCTAATGCTAACCCTAACCCTAACCCTAACCCTAATACTATCCTAGGGCTGATGCTAACCCTAACCCTAACCCTAACACTATCGTAGGGCTGATGCTAACCCTAACCCTAACCCTAACACTATCCTAGAGCTGATGCTAACCCTAACCCTAACCGTAACCCTAACCCTAAACCTAACACTATCCTAGGGCTGATGCTAACCCTAACTCTAACGCTAACACTATCCTAGGGCTGATGCTAACCCTAACCCTAAGACTATCCTAGGGCTGATTCTAACACTAACCCTAACTATAACACTATCCTAGGGCTGAGGCTAACCCTAACCCTAACACTATCCTACGGCTGATGCTAACCCAAACCCTAACCCTAACACTATCCTAACGCTGATGCTAACCCTAACACTAAACCTAACACTATCCTAGGGCTGATGCTAACCCTAACCCTAACACTATCCTAGGCCTGATGCTAACCCTAACCCTAACACTAACACTATCCTAGGGCTGATGCTAACCCTAACCCTAACACTATCCTAGGGCTGATGCTAACCCTAACCCTAACCCTAACACTATCCTAGGGCTGATGCTAACCCGAACCCTAACACTATCCTAGGCCTGATGATAACCCTAACCCTAACCCTAACATTATCCTAGGGCTGATGCTAACCCTAACCCTAACACTATCCTAGGGCTGATGCTAACCCTAACCCTAACCCTAACACTATCCTAGGGCTGATGCTAACCCTAACGCTAACCCTAACACTATCCATGAACTGATGCTAACCTTAACCCTAACCCTAACACAATCCTAGGCCTGATGATAACCCTAACCCTAACATAAACACTATCCTAGTGTTTATGTTAACCCTAACCCTAACACTATCCTAGGGCTGATGCTAACCCTAACCCTAACACTATCCTAGGGCTGATGCTAACCCTAAACCTAACACTATCCAAGGGCTGATGCTAACCTTAACCCTAACCCTAACACTATTCTAGGGCTGATGATAACACTAACGCTAACCCTAACACTATCCTTGAACTAATGCTAACCGTAACCCTAACCCTAACACTATCCTAGGCCTGATGCTAACCCTAACCCTAACCCTAACACTATCCTAGGGTTTATGTTATCCCTAACCCTAACACTATCCTAGGACTGATGCTAACCCTAACCCTAACCCTAACACTCTCCTAGGGCTGATGCTAACCCTAACCCTAACACTATCCTAGGCCTGATGCTAACCCTAACCCTAACACTATCCTAGGGATGATGCTAACCCTAACCCTAACCCTAACACTATCCTAGGCCTGATGCTAACCCTATCCCTAACACTAACACTCTCCTAGGGCTGAGGCTAACCCTAACACTAACACTATCCTAGGGCTGATGCTAACCCTAACCCTAACCCTAACACTATCCTAGGGTTGATGCTAACCCTAACCCTAACACTATCCTAGGGCTGATGCTAACCCTAACCCTAACCCTAACACTATCCTAGGGCTGATGCTAACCCTAACCCTAACACTATCCTAGGGCTGATGCTAACCCTAACCCTAACCCTAACACTATCCTAGGGCTGATGCTAACCCTAACCCTAACACTATCCTAGGGCTGATGCTAACCCTAACCCTAACCCTAACACTATCCTAGGGCTGATGCTAACCCTAACCCTAACCCTAACACTATCCTAGGGCTGATGCTAACCCTAACCCTAACCCTAACACTATCCTAGAGCTGATGCTAACGCTAACCCTAACCCTAACCCTAACCCTAATACTATCCTAGGGCTGATGCTAACCCTAACCCTAACCCTAACACTATCCTAGGGCTGAGGCTAACCCTAACCCTAACTCTAACACTATCTTAGGGCTGAGGCTAACCCTAACCCAAACACTATCCTACGGCTGATGCTAACCCTAACACTAACCCTAACACTATCCTAGGTCTGATGCTAACCCTAAACCTAACACTATCCTAGGGCTGATGCTAACCCTAACCGTGACCCTAACACTATCTTAGGGCTGATATTAACCCTAACCCTAACACTATCCTAGGGCTGATGCTAACCCTAACCCTAACCCTAACACTCACCTTGGGCTGATCCTAACCGTAACCCTAACACTATCCTAGGCCTGATGCTAACCCTAACCCTAACACTATCCTAGGGCTGATGCTAACCCTAACCCTAACCCTAACACTATCCTAGGCCTGATGCTAACCCTAACCCTAACCCTAACACTATCCTAGGGCTGATGCTAACCCTAACCCTAACCCTAACACTTTCCTAGGGCTGATGCTAACCCTAACCCTAACACTATCCTAGGGCTGATGCTAACACTAACCCTAACCCTAACACTATCCTAAGTCTGATGCTAACCCTAGCCCTCACACTATCCTAGGCCTGATGATAACCCTAACCCTAACCCTAACACTATCCTAGGGCTGATGCTAACCCTAACCCTAACCCTAACACTATCCTAGGGCTGATGCTAACCCTAACCCTAACACTATCCTAGGGCTGATGCTAACCCTAACCCTAACCCTAACACTATCCTAGGGCTGATGCTAACCCTAACCCTAACACTATCCTAGGGCTGATGCTAACCCTAACCCTAACCCTAACACTATCCAAGGGATGATGCTATCCCTAACCCTAACACTATCCTAGGGCTGATGCTAACCCTAACCCTAACCCTAACACTATCCTAGGGCTGATGCTAACCCTAACCCTAACACTATCCTAGGGCTGATGCTAACCCTAACCCTAACCCTAACACTATCCTAGGGCTGATGCTAACCCTAACCCTAACCCTAACACTATCCTAGAGCTGATGCTAACGCTAACGCTAACGCTAACCCTAACCCTAATACTATCCTAGGGCTGATGCTAACCCTAACCCTAACCCTAACACTATCCTAGGGCTGATGCTAACCCTAACCCTAACTCTAACACTATCTTAGGGCTGAGGCTAACCCTAACCCAAACACTATCCTATGGCTGATGCTAACCCTAACCCTAACCCTAACACTATCCTAGGTCTGATGCTAACCCTAAACCTAACACCATCCTAGGGCTGACGCTAACCCTAACCCTAACCCTAACACTATCCTAGGGCTGATGTTAACCCTAACCCTAACACTATCCTAGGGCTGATGCTAACCCTAACCCTAACCCTAACACTCTCCTTGGGCTGATGCTAACCGTAACCCTAACACTATCCTAGGCCTGATGCTAACCCTAACCCTAACACTATCCTAGGGCTGATGCTAACCCTAACCCTAACCCTAACACTATCCTAGGCCTGATGCTAACCCTAACCCTAACCCTAACACTATCCTAGAGCTGATGCTAACGCTAACCCTAACCCTAACCCTAACCCTAATACTATCCTAGGGCTGATGCTAACCCTAACCCTAACGCTAACACTATCCTAGGGCTGATGCTAACCCTAACCCTAAGACTATCCTAGGGCTGATGCTAACACTAACCCTAACTCTAACACTATCCTAGGGCTGAGGCTAACCCTAACCCTAACACTATCCTACGGCTGATGCTAACCCAAACCCTAACCCTAACACTATCCTAACGCTGATGCTAACCCTAACACTAACCCTAACACTATCCTAGGGCTGATGCTAACCCTAACCCTAACACTATCCTAGGGCTGATGCTGACCCTAACCCTAACCCTAACACTATCCTAGGGCTGATGCTAACGCTAACCCTAACCCTAACCCTAACCCTAATACTATCCTAGGGCTGATGCTAACCCTAACCCTAACCCTAACACTATCCTAGGGCTGAGGCTAACCCAAACCCTAACTCTAACACTATCTTAGGGCTGAGGCTAACCCTAACCCAAACACTATCCTACGGCTGATGCTAACCCTAACACTATCCTAGGTCTGATGCTAACCCTAAACCTAACACTATCCTAGGGCTGATGCTAACCCTAACCGTGACCCTAACACTATCTTAGGGCTGATATTAACCCTAACCCTAACACTATCCTAGGGCTGATGCTAACCCTAACCCTAACCCTAACACTCTCCTTGGGCTGATGCTAACCGTAACCCTAACACTATCCTAGGCCTGATGCTAACCCTAACCCTAACACTATCCTAGGGCTGATGCTAACCCTAACTCTAACCCTAACACTATCCTAGGCCTGATGCTAACCCTAACCCTAACCCTAACACTATCCTAGGGCTGATGCTAACCCTAACACTAACCCTAACACTTTCCTAGGGCTGATGCTAACCCTAACCCTAACACTATCCTAGGGCTGATGCTAACACTATCCCTAACCCTAACACTATCCTAAGTCTGATGCAAACCCTAGCCCTCACACTATCCTAGGCCTGATGATAACCCTAACCCTAACCCTAACACTATCCTAGGGCTGATGCTAACCCTAACCCTAACCCTAACACTATCCTAGGCCTGATGCTAACCCTAACCCTAACACTATCCTAGGGCTGATGCTAACCCTAACCCTAACCCTAACACTATCCTAGGCCTGATGCTAACCCTAACCCTAACACTATCCTAGGGCTGATGCTAACCCTAACCCTAACCCTAACACTATCCTAGGGCTGATGCTAACCCTAACCCTAACACTATCCTAGGGCTGATGCTAACCCTAACCCTAACCCTAACACTATCCAAGGGATGATGCTATCCCTAACCCTAACACTATCCTAGGGCTGATGCTAACCCTAACCCTAACACTATCCTAGGGCTGATGCTAACCCTAACCCTAACTCTAACACTATCCTAGGGCTGATGCTAACCCTAACCCTAACACTATCCTAGGGCTGATGCTAACCCTAACCCTAACCCTAACACTATCCTAGGGCTGATGCTAACCCTAAACCTAACCATAACACTATCCTAGAGCTGATGCTAACGCTAACGCTAACGCTAACCCTAACCCAATACTATCCTAGGGCTGATGCTAACCCTAACCCTAACCCTAACACTATCCTAGGGCTGATGCTAACCCTAACCCTAACTCTAACACTATCTTAGGGCTGAGGCTAACCCTAACCCAAACACTATCCTACGGCTGATGCTAACCATAACCCTAACCCTAACACTATCCTAGGTCTGATGCTAACCCTAAACCTAACACCATCCTAGGGCTGACGCTAACCCTAACCCTAACCCTAACACTATCCTAGGGCTGATGTTAACCCTAACCCTAACACTATCCTAGGGCTGATGCTAACCCTAACCCTAACCCTAACACTCTCCTTTGGCTGATGCTAACGGTAACCCTAACACTATCCTAGGCCTGATGCTAACCCTAACCCTAACACTATCCTAGGGCTGATGCTAACCCTAACCCTAACCCTAACACTATCCTAGGCCTGATGCTAACCCTAACCCTAACCCTAACACTATCCTAGAGCTGATGCTAACGCTAACCCTAACCCTAACCCTAACCCTAATACTGTCCTAGGGCTGATGCTAACCCTAACCCTAACGCTAACACTATCCTAGGGCTGATGCTAACCCTAACACTAACCCTAACACTATCCTAGGGCTGATGCTAACCCTAACCCTAACACTATCCTAGGCCTGATGCTAACCCTAACCCTAACCCTAACACTCTCCTAGGGCTGATGCTAACCCTAACCCTAACACTATCCTAGGGCTGATGTTAACCCTAACCCTAACCCTAACACTATCCTAGGGCTGATGCTAACCCGAACCCTAACACTATCCTAGGCCTGATGATAACCCTAACCCTAACCCTAACATTATCCTAGGGCTGATGCTAACCCTAACCCTAACACTATCCTAGGGCTGATGCTAACCCTAACCCTAACCCTAACACTATCCTAGGGCTGATGCTAACCCTAACGCTAACCCTAACACTATCCATGAACTGATGCTAACCTTAACCCTAACCCTAACACTATCCTAGGCCTGATGATAACCCTAACCCTAACATTAACACTATCCTAGTGTTTATGTTAACCCTAACCCTAACACTATCCTAGGGCTGACGCTAACCCTAACCCTAACACTATCCTAGGGCTGATGCTAACCCTAACCCTAACACTATCCTAGGGCTGATGCTAACCTTAACCCTAACTCTAACACTATTCTAGGGCTGATGCTAACACTAACGCTAACCCTAACACTATCCTTGAACTAATGCTAACCCTAACCCTAACCCTAACACTATCCTAGGCCTGATGCTAACCCTAACCCTAACCCTAACACTATCCTAGGGTTTATGTTAACCCTAACCCTAACACTATCCTAGGGCTGATGCTAACCCTAACCCTAACCCTAACACTCTCCTAGGGCTGATGCTAACCCTAACCCTAACACTATCCTAGGCCTGATGCTAACCCTAACCCTAACACTATCCTAGGGATGATGCTAACCCTAACCCTAACCCTAACACTATCCTAGGCCTGATGCTAACCCTATCCCTAACACTAACACTCTCCTAGGGCTGAGGCTAACCTTAACCCTAACACTATCCTAGGGCTGATGCTAACCCTAACCCTAACCCTAACACTATCCTAGGGTTGATGCTAACCCTAACCCTAACACTATCCTAGGGCTGATGCTAACCCTAACCCTAACCCTAACACTATCCTAGGGCTGATGCTAACCCTAACCCTAACACTATCCTAGGGCTGATGCTAACCCTAACCCTAACCCTAACACTATCCTAGGGCTGATGCTAACCCTAACCCTAACACTATCCTAGGGCTGATGCTAACCCTAACCCTAACCCTAACACTATCCTAGGGCTGATGCTAACCCTAACCCTAACCCTAACACTATCCTAGGGCTGATGCTAACCCTAACCCTAACACTATCCTAGGGCTGATGCTAACCCTAACCCTAACCCTAACACTATCCTAGAGCTGATGCTAATGCTAACCCTAACCCTAACCCTAACCCTAATACTATCCTAGGGCTGATGCTAACCCTAACCCTAACCCTAACACTATCGTAGGGCTGATGCTAACCCTAACCCTAACCGTAACACTATCCTAGAGCTGATGCTAACCCTAACCCTAACCGTAACCCTAACCCTAAACCTAACACTTTCCTAGGGCTGATGCTAACCCTAACTCTAACGCTAACACTATCCTAGGGCTGATGCTAACCCTAACCCTAAGACTATCCTAGGGCTGATGCTAACACTAACCCTAACTCTAACACTATCCTAGGGCTGAGGCTAACCCTAACCCTAACACTATCCTACGGCTGATGCTAACCCAAACCCTAACCCTAACACTATCCTAACGCTGATGCTAACCCTAACACTAAACCTAACACTATCCTAGGGCTGATGCTAACCCTAACCCTAACACTATCCTAGGCCTGATGCTAACCCTAACCCTAACACTAACAATATCCTAGGGCTGATGCTAACCCTAACCCTAACACTATCCTAGGGCTGATGCTAACCCTAACCCTAACCCTAACACTATCCTAGGGCTGATGCTAACCCGAACCCTAACACTATCCTAGGCCTGATGATAACCCTAACCCTAACCCTAACATTATCCTAGGGCTGATGCTAACCCTAACCCTAACACTATCCTAGGGCTGATGCTAACCCTAACCCTAACCCTAACACTATCCTAGGGCTGATGCTAACCCTAACGCTAACCCTAACACTATCCATGAACTGATGCTAACCTTAACCCTAACCCTAACACAATCCTAGGCCTGATGATAACCCTAACCCTAACATTAACACTATCCTAGTGTTTATGTTAACCCTAACCCTAACACTATCCTAGGGCTGATGCTAACCCTAACCCTAACACTATCCTAGGGCTGATGCTAACCCTAAACCTAACACTATCCAAGGGCTGATGCTAACCTTAACCCTAACCCTAACACTATTCTAGGGCTGATGCTAACACTAACGCTAACCCTAACACTATCCTTGAACTAATGCTAACCGTAACCCTAACCCTAACACTATCCTAGGCCTGATGCTAACCCTAACCCTAACCCTAACACTATCCTAGGGTTTATGTTATCCCTAACCCTAACACTATCCTAGGGCTGATGCTAACCCTAACCCTAACCCTAACACTCTCCTAGGGCTGATGCTAACCCTAACCCTAACACTATCCTAGGCCTGATGCTAACCCTAACCCTAACACTATCCTAGGGATGATGCTAACCCTAACCCTAACCCTAACACTATCCTAGGCCTGATGCTAACCCTATCCCTAACACTAACACTCTCCTAGGGCTGAGGCTAACCCTAACACTAACACTATCCTAGGGCTGATGCTAACCCTAACCCTAACCCTAACACTATCCTAGGGTTGATGCTAACCCTAACCCTAACACTATCCTAGGGCTGATGCTAACCCTAACCCTAACCCTAACACTATCCTAGGGCTGATGCTAACCCTAACCCTAACACTATCCTAGGGCTGATGCTAACCCTAACCCTAACCCTAACACTATCCTAGGGCTGATGCTAACCCTAACCCTAACACTATCCTAGGGCTGATGCTAACCCTAACCCTAACCCTAACACTATCCTAGGGCTGATGCTAACCCTAACCCTAACCCTAACACTATCCTAGGGCTGATGCTAACCCTAACCCTAACCCTAACACTATCCTAGAGCTGATGCTAACGCTAACCCTAACCCTAACCCTAACCCTAATACTATCCTAGGGCTGATGCTAACCCTAACCCTAACCCTAACACTATCCTAGGGCTGAGGCTAACCCTAACCGTGACCCTAACACTATCTTAGGGCTGATATTAACCCTAACCCTAACACTATCCTAGGGCTGATGCTAACCCTAACCCTAACCCTAACACTCTCCTTGGGCTGATCCTAACCGTAACCCTAACACTATCCTAGGCCTGATGCTAACCCTAACCCTAACACTATCCTAGGGCTGATGCTAACCCTAACCCTAACCCTAACACTATCCTAGGCCTGATGCTAACCCTAACCCTAACCCTAACACTATCCTAGGGCTGATGCTAACCCTAACCCTAACTCTAACACTATCTTAGGGCTGAGGCTAACCCTAACCCAAACACTATCCTATGGCTGATGCTAACCCTAACCCTAACCCTAACACTATCCTAGGTCTGATGCTAACCCTAAACCTAACACCATCCTAGGGCTGACGCTAACCCTAACCCTAACCCTAACACTATCCTAGGGCTGATGTTAACCCTAACCCTAACACTATCCTAGGGCTGATGCTAACCCTAACCCTAACCCTAACACTCTCCTTGGGCTGATGCTAACCGTAACCCTAACACTATCCTAGGCCTGATGCTAACCCTAACCCTAACACTATCCTAGGGCTGATGCTAACCCTAACCCTAACCCTAACACTATCCTAGGCCTGATGCTAACCCTAACCGTAACCCTAACACTATCCTAGAGCTGATGCTAACGCTAACCCTAACCCTAACCCTAACCCTAATACTATCCTAGGGCTGATGCTAACCCTAACCCTAACGCTAACACTATCCTAGGGCTGATGCTAACCCTAACCCTAAGACTATCCTAGGGCTGATGCTAACACTAACCCTAACTCTAACACTATCCTAGGGCTGAGGCTAACCCTAACCCTAACACTATCCTACGGCTGATGCTAACCCAAACCCTAACCCTAACACTATCCTAACGCTGATGCTAACCCTAACACTAACCCTAACACTATCCTAGGGCTGATGCTAACCCTAACCCTAACACTATCCTAGGGCTGATGCTGACCCTAACCCTAACCCTAACACTATCCTAGGGCTGATGCTAACGCTAACCCTAACCCTAACCCTAACCCTAATACTATCCTAGGGCTGATGCTAACCCTAACCCTAACCCTAACACTATCCTAGGGCTGAGGCTAACCCTAACCCTAACTCTAACACTATCTTAGGGCTGAGGCTAACCCTAACCCAAACACTATCCTACGGCTGATGCTAACCCTAACACTATCCTAGGTCTGATGCTAACCCTAAACCTAACACTATCCTAGGGCTGATGCTAACCCTAACCGTGACCCTAACACTATCTTAGGGCTGATATTAACCCTAACCCTAACACTATCCTAGGGCTGATGCTAACCCTAACCCTAACCCTAACACTCTCCTTGGGCTGATGCTAACCGTAACCCTAACACTATCCTAGGCCTGATGCTAACCCTAACCCTAACACTATCCTAGGGCTGATGCTAACCCTAACTCTAACCCTAACACTATCCTAGGCCTGATGCTAACCCTAACCCTAACCCTAACACTATCCTAGGGCTGATGCTAACCCTAACCCTAACCCTAACACTTTCCTAGGGCTGATGCTAACCCTAACCCTAACACTATCCTAGGGCTGATGCTAACACTATCCCTAACCCTAACACTATCCTAAGTCTGATGCAAACCCTAGCCCTCACACTATCCTAGGCCTGATGATAACCCTAACCCTAACCCTAACACTATCCTAGGGCTGATGCTAACCCTAACCCTAACCCTAACACTATCCTAGGCCTGATGCTAACCCTAACCCTAACACTATCCTAGGGCTGATGCTAACCCTAACCCTAACCCTAACACTATCCTAGGCCTGATGCTAACCCTAACCCTAACACTATCCTAGGGCTGATGCTAACCCTAACCCTAACCCTAACACTATCCTAGGGCTGATGCTAACCCTAACCCTAACACTATCCTAGGGCTGATGCTAACCCTAACCCTAACCCTAACACTATCCAAGGGATGATGCTATCCCTAACCCTAACACTATCCTAGGGCTGATGCTAACCCTAACCCTAACACTATCCTAGGGCTGATGCTAACCCTAACCCTAACTCTAACACTATCCTAGGGCTGATGCTAACCCTAACCCTAACACTATCCTAGGGCTGATGCTAACCCTAAACCTAACCCTAACACTATCCTAGGGCTGATGCTAACTCTAAACCTAACCATAACACTATCCTAGAGCTGATGCTAACGCTAACGCTAACGCTAACCCTAACCCAATACTATCCTAGGGCTGATGCTAACCCTAACCCTAACCCTAACACTATCCTAGGGCTGATGCTAACCCTAACCCTAACTCTAACACTATCTTAGGGCTGAGGCTAACCCTAACCCAAACACTATCCTACGGCTGATGCTAACCATAACCCTAACCCTAACACTATCCTAGGTCTGATGCTAACCCTAAACCTAACACCATCCTAGGGCTGACGCTAACCCTAACCCTAACCCTAACACTATCCTAGGGCTGATGTTAACCCTAACCCTAACACTATCCTAGGGCTGATGCTAACCCTAACCCTAACCCTAACACTCTCCTTGGGCTGATGCTAACCGTAACCCTAACACTATCCTAGGCCTGATGCTAACCCTAACCCTAACACTATCCTAGGGCTGATGCTAACCCTAACCCTAACCCTAACACTATCCTAGGCCTGATGCTAACTCTAACCCTAACCCTAACACTATCCTAGAGCTGATGCTAACGCTAACCCTAACCCTAACCCTAACCCTAATACTATCCTAGGGCTGATGCTAACCCTAACCCTAACGCTAACACTATCCTAGGGCTGATGCTAACCCTAACACTAACCCTAACACTATCCTAGGGCTGATGCTAACCCTAACCCTAACACTATCCTAGGCCTGATGCTAACCCTAACCCTAACCCTAACACTCTCCTAGGGCTGATGCTAACCCTAACCCTAACACTATCCTAGGGCTGATGTTAACCCTAACCCTAACCCTAACACTATCCTAGGGCTGATGCTAACCCGAACCCTAACACTATCCTAGGCCTGATGATAACCCTAACCCTAACCCTAACATTATCCTAGGGCTGATGCTAACCCTAACCCTAACACTATCCTAGGGCTGATGCTAACCCTAACCCTAACCCTAACACTATCCTAGGGCTGATGCTAACCCTAACGCTAACCCTAACACTATCCATGAACTGATGCTAACCTTAACCCTAACCCTAACACTATCCTAGGCCTGATGATAACCCTAACCCTAACATTAACACTATCCTAGTGTTTATGTTAACCCTAACCCTAACACTATCCTAGGGCTGACGCTAACCCTAACCCTAACACTATCCTAGGGCTGATGCTAACCCTAACCCTAACACTATCCTAGGGCTGATGCTAAACTTAACCCTAACTCTAACACTATTCTAGGGCTGATGCTAACACTAACGCTAACCCTAACACTATCGTTGAACTAATGCTAACCCTAACCCTAACCCTAACACTATCCTAGGCCTGATGCTAACCCTAACCCTAACCCTAACACTATCCTAGGGTTTATGTTAACCCTAACCCTAACACTATCCTAGGGCTGATGCTAACCCTAACCCTAACCCTAACACTCTCCTAGGGCTGATGCTAACCCTAACCCTAACACTATCCTAGGCCTGATGCTAACCCTAACCCTAACACTATCCTAGGGATGATGCTAACCCTAACCCTAACCCTAACACTATCCTAGGCCTGAAGCTAACCCTATCCCTAACACTAACACTCTCCTAGGGCTGAGGCTAACCTTAACCCTAACACTATCCTAGGGCTGATGCTAACCCTAACCCTAACCCTAACACTATCCTAGGGTTGATGCTAACCCTAACCCTAACACTATCCTAGGGCTGATGCTAACCCTAACCCTAACCCTAACACTATCCTAGGGCTGATGCTAACCCTAACCCTAACACTATCCTAGGGCTGATGCTATCCCTAACCCTAACCCTAACACTATCCTAGGGCTGATGCTAACCCTAACCCTAACACTATCCTAGGGCTGATGGTAACCCTAACCCTAACCCTAACACTATCCTAGGGCTGATGCTAACCCTAACCCTAACCCTAACACTATCCTAGGGCTGATGCTAACCCTAACCCTAACACTATCCTAGGGCTGATGCTAACCCTAACCCTAACCCTAACACTATCCTAGAGCTGATGCTAATGCTAACCCTAACCCTAACCCTAACCCTAATACTATCCTAGGGCTGATGCTAACCCTAACCCTAACCCTAACACTATCGTAGGGCTGATGCTAACCCTAACCCTAACCCTAACACTATCCTAGAGCTGATGCTAACCCTAACCCTAACCGTAACCCTAACCCTAAACCTAACACTATCCTAGGGCTGATGCTAACCCTAACTCTAACGCTAACACTATCCTAGGGCTGATGCTAACCCTAACCCTAAGACTATCCTAGGGCTGATGCTAACACTAACCCTAACTCTAACACTATCCTAGGGCTGAGGCTAACCCTAACCCTAACACTATCCTACGGCTGATGCTAACCCAAACCCTAACCCTAACACTATCCTAACGCTGATGCTAACCCTAACACTAAACCTAACACTATCCTAGGGCTGATGCTAACCCTAACCCTAACACTATCCTAGGCCTGATGCTAACCCTAACCCTAACACTAACAATATCCTAGGGCTGATGCTAACCCTAACCCTAACACTATCCTAGGGCTGATGCTAACCCTAACCCTAACCCTAACACTATCCTAGGGCTGATGCTAACCCGAACCCTAACACTATCCTAGGCCTGATGATAACCCTAACCCTAACCCTAACATTATCCTAGGGCTGATGCTAACCCTAACCCTAACACTATCCTAGGGCTGATGCTAACCCTAACCCTAACCCTAACACTATCCTAGGGCTGATGCTAACCCTAACGCTAACCCTAACACTATCCATGAACTGATGCTAACCTTAACCCTAACCCTAACACAATCCTAGGCCTGATGATAACCCTAACCCTTACATTAACACTATCCTAGTGTTTATGTTAACCCTAACCCTAACACTATCCTAGGGCTGATGCTAACCCTAACCCTAACACTATCCTAGGGCTGATGCTAACCCTAAACCTAACACTATCCAAGGGCTGATGCTAACCTTAACCCTAACCCTAACACTATTCTAGGGCTGATGCTAACACTAACGCTAACCCTAACACTATCCTTGAACTAATGCTAACCGTAACCCTAACCCTAACACTATCCTAGGCCTGATGCTAACCCTAACCCTAACCCTAACACTATCCTAGGGTTTATGTTATCCCTAACCCTAACACTATCCTAGGGCTGATGCTAACCCTAACCCTAACCCTAACACTCTCCTAGGGCTGATGCTAACCCTAACCCTAACACTATCCTAGGCCTGATGCTAACCCTAACCCTAACACTATCCTAGGGATGATGCTAACCCTAACCCTAACCCTAACACTATCCTAGGCCTGATGCTAACCCTATCCCTAACACTAACACTCTCCTAGGGCTGAGGCTAACCCTAACACTAACACTATCCTAGGGCTGATGCTAACCCTAACCCTAACCCTAACACTATCCTAGGGTTGATGCTAACCCTAACCCTAACACTATCCTAGGGCTGATGCTAACCCTAACCCTAACCCTAACACTATCCTAGGGCTGATGCTAACCCTAACCCTAACACTATCCTAGGGCTGATGCTAACCCTAACCCTAACCCTAACACTATCCTAGGGCTGATGCTAACCCTAACCCTAACACTATCCTAGGGCTGATGCTAACCCTAACCCTAACCCTAACACTATCCTAGGGCTGATGCTAACCCTAACCCTAACCCTAACACTATCCTAGGGCTGATGCTAACCCTAACCCTAACCCTAACACTATCCTAGAGCTGATGCTAACGCTAACCCTAACCCTAACCCTAACCCTAATACTATCCTAGGGCTGATGCTAACCCTAACCCTAACCCTAACACTATCCTAGGGCTGAGGCTAACCCTAACCCTAACTCTAACACTATCTTAGGGCTGAGGCTAACCCTAACCCAAACACTATCCTACGGCTGATGCTAACCCTAACACTAACCCTAACACTATCCTAGGTCTGATGCTAACCCTAAACCTAACACTATCCTAGGGCTGATGCTAACCCTAACCGTGACCCTAACACTATCTTAGGGCTGATATTAACCCTAACCCTAACACTATCCTAGGGCTGATGCTAACCCTAACCCTAACCCTAACACTCTCCTTGGGCTGATCCTAACCGTAACCCTAACACTATCCTAGGCCTGATGCTAACCCTAACCCTAACACTATCCTAGGGCTGATGCTAACCCTAACCCTAACACTAACACTATCCTAGGCCTGATGCTAACCCTAACCCTAACCCTAACACTATCCTAGGGCTGATGCTAACCCTAACCCTAACCCTAACACTTTCCTAGGGCTGATGCTAACCCTAACCCTAACACTATCCTAGGGCTGATGCTAACACTAACCCTAACCCTAACACTATCCTAAGTCTGATGCTAACCCTAGCCCTCACACTATCCTAGGCCTGATGATAACCCTAACCCTAACCCTAACACTATCCTAGGGCTGATGCTAACCCTAACCATAACCCTAACACTATCCTAGGGCTGATGCTAACCCTAACCCTAACACTATCCTAGGGCTGATGCTAACCCTAACCCTAACCCTAACACTATCCTAGGGCTGATGCTAACCCTAACCCTAACACTATCCTAGGGCTGATGCTAACCCTAACCCTAACCCTAACACTATCCAAGGGATGATGCTATCCCTAACCCTAACACTATCCTAGGGCTGATGCTAACCCTAACCCTAACCCTAACACTATCCTAGGGCTGATGCTAACCCTAACCCTAACACTATCCTAGGGCTGATGCTAACCCTAACCCTAACCCTAACACTATCCTAGGGCTGATGCTAACCCTAACCCTAACCCTAACACTATCCTAGAGCTGATGCTAACGCTAACGCTAACGCTAACCCTAACCCTAATACTATCCTAGGGCTGATGCTAACCCTAACCCTAACCCTAACACTATCCTAGGGCTGATGCTAACCCTAACCCTAACTCTAACACTATCTTAGGGCTGAGGCTAACCCTAACCCAAACACTATCCTATGGCTGATGCTAACCCTAACCCTAACCCTAACACTATCCTAGGTCTGATGCTAACCCTAAACCTAACACCATCCTAGGGCTGACGCTAACCCTAACCCTAACCCTAACACTATCCTAGGGCTGATGTTAACCCTAACCCTAACACTATCCTAGGGCTGATGCTAACCCTAACCCTAACCCTAACACTCTCCTTGGGCTGATGCTAACCGTAACCCTAACACTATCCTAGGCCTGATGCTAACCCTAACCCTAACACTATCCTAGGGCTGATGCTAACCCTAACCCTAACCCTAACACTATCCTAGGCCTGATGCTAACCCTAACCCTAACCCTAACACTATCCTAGAGCTGATGCTAACGCTAACCCTAACCCTAACCCTAACCCTAATACTATCCTAGGGCTGATGCTAACCCTAACCCTAACGCTAACAATATCCTAGGGCTGATGCTAACCCTAACCCTAAGACTATCCTAGGGCTGATGCTAACACTAACACTAACTCTAACACTATCCTAGGGCTGAGGCTAACCCTAACCCTAACACTATCCTACGGCTGATGCTAACCCAAACCCTAACCCTAACACTATCCTAACGCTGATGCTAACCCTAACACTAACCCTAACACTATCCTAGGGCTGATGCTAACCCTAACCCTAACACTATCCTAGGGCTGATGCTGACCCTAACCCTAACCCTAACACTATCCTAGGGCTGATGCTAACGCTAACCCTAACCCTAACCCTAACCCTAATACTATCCTAGGGCTGATGCTAACCCTAACCCTAACCCTAACACTATCCTAGGGCTGAGGCTAACCCTAACCCTAACTCTAACACTATCTTAGGGCTGAGGCTAACCCTAACCCAAACACTATCCTACGGCTGATGCTAACCCTAACACTATCCTAGGTCTGATGCTAACCCTAAACCTAACACTATCCTAGGGCTGATGCTAACCCTAACCGTGACCCTAACACTATCTTAGGGCTGATATTAACCCTAACCCTAACACTATCCTAGGGCTGATGCTAACCCTAACCCTAACCCTAACACTCTCCTTGGGCTGATGCTAACCGTAACCCTAACACTATCCTAGGCCTGATGCTAACCCTAACCCTAACACTATCCTAGGGCTGATGCTAACCCTAACTCTAACCCTAACACTATCCTAAGCCTGATGCTAACCCTAACCCTAACCCTAACACTATCCTAGGGCTGATGCTAACCCTAACCCTAACCCTAACACTTTCCTAGGGCTGATGCTAACCCTAACCCTAACACTATCCTAGGGCTGATGCTAACACTATCCCTAACCCTAACACTATCCTAAGTCTGATGCAAACCCTAGCCCTCACACTATCCTAGGCCTGATGATAACCCTAACCCTAACCCTAACACTATCCTAGGGCTGATGCTAACCCTAACCCTTACCCTAACACTATCCTAGGCCTGATGCTAACCCTAACCCTAACACTATCCTAGGGCTGATGCTAACCCTAACCCTAACCCTAACACTATCCTAGGGCTGATGCTAACCCTAACCCTAACACTATCCTAGGGCTGATGCTAACCCTAACCCTAACCCTAACACTATCCAAGGGATGATGCTATCCCTAACCCTAACACTATCCTAGGGCTGATGCTAACCCTAACCCTAACCCTAACACTATCCTAGGGCTGATGCTGACCCTAACCCTAACACTATCCTAGGGCTGATGCTAACCCTAACCCTAACCCTAACACTATCCTAGGGCTGATGCTAACCCTAACCCTAACCATAACACTATCCTAGAGCTGATGCTAACGCTAACGCAAACGCTAACCCTAACCCAATACTATCCTAGGGCTGATGCTAACCCTAACCCTAACCCTAACACTATCCTAGGGCTGATGCTAACCCTAACCCTAACTCTAACACTATCTTAGGGCTGAGGCTAACCCTAACCCAAACACTATCCTACGGCTGATGCTAACCATAACCCTAACCCTAACACTACCCTAGGTCTGATGCTAACCCTAAACCTAACACCATCCTAGGGCTGACGCTAACCCTAACCCTAACCCTAACACTATCCTAGGGCTGATGTTAACCCTAACCCTAACACTCTCCTTGGGCTGATGCTAACCGTAACCCTAACACTATCCTAGGCCTGATGCTAACCCTAACCCTAACACTATCCTAGGGCTGATGCTAACCCTAACCCTAACCCTAACACTATCCTAGGCCTGATGCTAACCCTAACCCTAACCCTAACACTATCCTAGAGCTGATGCTAACGCTAACCCTAACCCTAACCCTAACCCTAATACTATCCTAGGGCTGATGCTAACCCTAACCCTAACGCTAACACTATCCTAGGGCTGATGCTAACCCTAACACTAACCCTAACACTATCCTAGGGCTGATGCTAACCCTAACCCTAACACTATCCTAGGCCTGATGCTAACCCTAACCCTAACCCTAACACTATCCTAGGGCTGATGCTAACCCTAACCCTAACACTATCTTAGGGCTGATGTTAACCCTAACCCTAACACTAACACTATCCTAGGGCTGATGCTAACCCGAACACTAACACTATCCTAGGCCTGATGATAACCCTAACCCTAACCCTAACATTATCCTAGGGCTGATGCTAACCCTAACCCTAACACTATCCTAGGGCTGATGCTAACCCTAACCCTAACCCTAACACTATCCTAGGGCTGATGCTAACCCTAACGCTAACCCTAACACTATCCATGAACTGATGCTAACCTTAACCCTAACCCTAACACTATCCTAGGCCTGATGATAACCCTAACCCTAACATTAACACTATCCTAGTGTTTATGTTAACCCTAACCCTAACACTATCCTAGGGCTGACGCTAACCCTAACCCTAACACTATCCTAGGGCTGATGCTAACCCTAACCCTAACACTATCCTAGGGCTGATGCTAACCTTAACCCTAACTCTAACACTATTCTAGGGCTGATGCTAACACTAACGCTAACCCTAACACTATCCTTGAACTAATGCTAACCCTAACCCTAACCCTAACACTATCCTAGGCCTGATGCTAACCCTAACCCTAACCCTAACACTATCCTAGGGTTTATGTTAACCCTAACCCTAACACTATCCTAGGGCTGATGCTAACCCTAACCCTAACCCTAACACGCTCCTAGGGCTGATGCTAACCCTAACCCTAACACTATCCTAGGCCTGATGCTAACCCTAACCCTAACACTATCCTAGGGATGATGCTAACCCTAACCCTAACCCTATCACTATCCTAGGCCTGATGCTAACCCTATCCCTAACACTAACACTCTCCTAGGGCTGAGGCTAACCTTAACCCTAACACTATCCTAGGGCTGATGCTAACCCTAACCCTAACCCTAACACTATCCTAGGGTTGATGCTAACCCTAACCCTAACACTATCCTAGGGCTGATGCTAACCCTAACCCTAACCCTAACACTATCCTAGGGCTGATGCTAACCCTAACCCTAACACTATCCTAGGGCTGATGCTAACCCTAACCCTAACCCTAACACTATCCTATGGCTGATGCTAACCCTAACCCTAACGCTATCCTAGGGCTGATGCTAACCCTAACCCTAACCCTAACACTATCCTAGGGCTGATGCTAACCCTAACCCTAACCCTAACACTATCCTAGGGCTGATGCTAACCCTAACCCTAACACTATCCTAGGGCTGATGCTAACCATAACCCTAACCCTAACACTATCCTAGAGCTGATGCTAATGCTAACCCTAACCCTAACCCTAACCCTAATACTATCCTAGGGCTGATGCTAACCCTAACCCTAACCCTAACACTATCCTAGGGCTGAGGGTACCCTAACCCTAACTCTAACACTATCTTAGGGCTGAGGCTAACCCTAACCCTAACACTATCCTAGGGCTGATGCTAACCCTAACCCTAACTCTAACTATATCCTAGGGCTGATGCTAACCCTAACCCTAACACTATCCTAGGGCTGATGCTAACCCTAACCCTAACCCTAACACTATCCTAGGGCTGATGCTAACCCTAACCCTAACCATAACACTATCCTAGAGCTGATGCTAACGCTAACGCTAACGCTAACCCTAACCCAATACTATCCTAGGGCTGATGCTAACCCTAACCCTAACCCTAACACTATCCTAGGGCTGATGCTAACCCTAACCCTAACTCTAACACTATCTTAGGGCTGAGGCTAACCCTAACCCAAACACTATCCTACGGCTGATGCTAACCATAACCCTAACCCTAACACTATCCTAGGTCTGATGCTAACCCTAAACCTAACACCATCCTAGGGCTGACGCTAACCCTAACCCTAACCCTAACACTATCCTAGGCCTGATGCTAACCCTAACCCTAACACTATCCTAGGGCTGATGCTAACACTAACCCTAACCCTAACACTATCCTAGGCCTGATGCTAACCCTAACCCTAACCCTAACACTATCCTAGAGCTGATGCTAACGCTAACCCTAACCCTAACCCTAACCCTAATACTATCCTAGGGCTGATGCTAACCCTAACCCTAACGCTAACACTATCCTAGGGCTGATGCTAACCCTAACACTAACCCTAACACTATCCTAGGGCTGATGCTAACCCTAACCCTAACACTATCCTAGGCCTGATGCTAACCCTAACCCTAACCCTAACACTCTCCTAGGGCTGATGCTAACCCTAACCCTAACACTATCCTAGGGCTGATGTTAACCCTAACCCTAACCCTAACACTATCCTAGGGCTGATGCTAACCCGAACCCTAACACTATCCTAGGCCTGATGATAACCCTAACCCTAACCCTAACATTATCCTAGGGCTGATGCTAACCCTAACCCTAACACTATCCTAGGGCTGATGCTAACCCTAACCCTAACCCTAACACTATCCTAGGGCTGATGTTAACCCTAATGCTAACCCTAACACTATCCATGAACTGATGCTAACCTTAACCCTAACCCTAACACTATCCTAGGCCTGATGATAACCCTAACCCTAACATTAACACTATCCTAGTGTTTATGTTAACCCTAACCCTAACACTATCCTAGGGCTGACGCTAACCCTAACCCTAACACTATCCTAGGGCTGATGCTAACCCTAACCCTAACACTATCCTAGGGCTGATGCTAACCTTAACCCTAACTCTAACACTATTCTAGGGCTGATGCTAACACTAACGCTAACCCTAACACTATCCTTGAACTAATGCTAACCCTAACCCTAACCCTAACACTATCCTAGGCCTGATGCTAACCCTAACCCTAACCCTAACACTATCCTAGGGTTTATGTTAACCCTAACCCTAACACTATCCTAGGGCTGATGCTAACCCTAACCCTAACCCTAACACTCTCCTAGGGCTGATGCTAACCCTAACCCTAACACTATCCTAGGCCTGATGCTAACCCTAACCCTAACACTATCCTAGGGATGATGCTAACCCTAACCCTAACCCTAACACTATCCTAGGCCTGATGCTAACCCTATCCCTAACACTAACACTCTCCTAGGGCTGAGGCTAACCTTAACCCTAACACTATCCTAGGGCTGATGCTAACCCTAACCCTAACCCTAACACTATCCTAGGGTTGATGCTAACCCTAACCCTAACACTATCCTAGGGCTGATGCTAACCCTAACCCTAACCCTAACACTATCCTAGGGCTGATGCTAACCCTAACCCTAACACTATCCTAGGGCTGATGCTAACCCTAACCCTAACCCTAACACTATCCTAGGGCTGATGCTAACCCTAACCCTAACACTATCCTAGGGCTGATGCTAACCCTAACCCTAACCCTAACACTATCCTAGGGCTGATGCTAACCCTAACCCTAACCCTAACACTATCCTAGGGCTGATGCTAACCCTAACCCTAACACTATCCTAGGGCTGATGCTAACCCTAACCCTAACCCTAACACTATCCTAGAGCTGATGCTAATGCTAACCCTAACCCTAACCCTAACCCTAATACTATCCTAGGGCTGATGCTAACCCTAACCCTAACCCTAACACTATCGTAGGGCTGATGCTAACCCTAACCCTAACCCTAACACTATCCTAGAGCTGATGCTAACCCTAACCCTAACCGTAACCCTAACCCTAAACCTAACACTATCCTAGGGCTGATGCTAACCCTAACTCTAACGCTAACACTATCCTAGGGCTGATGCTAACCCTAACCCTAAGACTATCCTAGGGCTGATGCTAACAATAACCATAACTCTAACACTATCCTAGGGCTGAGGCTAACCCTAACCCTAACACTATCCTACGGCTGATGCTAACCCAAACCCTAACCCTAACACTATCCTAACGCTGATGCTAACCCTAACACTAAACCTAACACTATCCTAGGGCTGATGCTAACCCTAACCCTAACACTATCCTAGGCCTGATGCTAACCCTAACCCTAACACTAACACTATCCTAGGGCTGATGCTAACCCTAACCCTAACACTATCCTAGGGCTGATGCTAACCCTAACCCTAACCCTAACACTATCCTAGGGCTGATGCTAACCCGAACCCTAACACTATCCTAGGCCTGATGATAACCCTAACCCTAACCCTAACATTATCCTAGGGCTGATGCTAACCCTAACCCTAACACTATCCTAGGGCTGATGCTAACCCTAACCCTAACCCTAACACTATCCTAGGGCTGATGCTAACCCTAACGCTAACCCTAACACTATCCATGAACTGATGCTAACCTTAACCCTAACCCTAACACTATCCTAGGCCTGATGATAACCCTAACCCTAACATTAACACTATCCTAGTGTTTATGTTAACCCTAACCCTAACACTATCCTAGGGCTGATGCTAACCCTAACCCAAACACTATCCTAGGGCTGATGCTAACCCTAAACCTAACACTATCCAAGGGCTGATGCTAACCTTAACCCTAACCCTAACACTATTCTAGGGCTGATGCTAACACTAACGCTAACCCTAACACTATCCTTGAACTAATGCTAACCGTAACCCTAACCCTAACACTATCCTAGGCCTGATGCTAACCCTAACCCTAACCCTAACACTATCCTAGGGTTTATGTTATCCCTAACCCTAACACTATCCTAGGGCTGATGCTAACCCTAACCCTAACCCTAACACTCTCCTAGGGCTGATGCTAACCCTAACCCTAACACTATCCTAGGCCTGATGCTAACCCTAACCCTAACACTATCCTAGGGATGATGCTAACCCTAACCCTAACCCTAACACTATCCTAGGCCTGATGCTAACCCTATCCCTAACACTAACACTCTCCTAGGGCTGAGGCTAACCCTAACACTAACACTATCCTAGGGCTGATGCTAACCCTAACCCTAACCCTAACACTATCCTAGGGTTGAGGCTAACCCTAACCCTAACACTATCCTAGGGCTGATGCTAACCCTAACCCTAACCCTAACACTCTCCTAGGGCTGATGCTAACCCTAACCCTAACACTATCCTAGGGCTGATGCTAACCCTAACCCTAACCCTAACACTATCCTAGGGCTGATGCTAACCCTAACCCTAACACTATCCTAGGGCTGATGCTCACCCTAACCCTAACCCTAACACTATCCTAGGGCTGATGCTAACCCTAACCCTAACCCTAACACTATCCTAGGGCTGATGCTAACCCTAACCCTAACCCTAACACTATCCTAGAGCTGATGCTAACGCTAACCCTAACCCTAACCCTAACCCTAATACTATCCTAGGGCTGATGCTAACCCAAACCCTAACCCTAACACTATCCTAGGGCTGAGGCTAACCCTAACCCTAACTCTAACACTATCTTAGGGCTGAGGCTAACCCTAACCCAAACACTATCCTACGGCTGATGCTAACCCTAACACTAACCCTAACACTATCCTAGGTCTGATGCTAACCCTAAACCTAACACTATCCTAGGGCTGATGCTAACCCTAACCGTGACCCTAACACTATCTTAGGGCTGATATTAACCCTAACCCTAACACTATCCTAGGGCTGATGCTAACCCTAACCCTAACCCTAACACTCTCCTTGGGCTGATCCTAACCGTAACCCTAACACTATCCTAGGCCTGATGCTAACCCTAACCCTAACTCTATCCTAGGGCTGATGCTAACCCTAACCCTAACCCTAACACTATCCTAGGCCTGATGCTAACCCTAACCCTAACCCTAACACTATCCTAGGGCTGATGCTAACCCTAACCCTAACCCTAACACTTTCCTAGGGCTGATGCTAACCCTAACCCTAACACTATCCTAGGGCTGATGCTAACACTAACCCTAACCCTAACACTATCCTAAGTCTGATGCTAACCCTAGCCCTCACACTATCCTAGGCCTGATGATAACCCTAACCCTAACCCTAACACTATCCTAGGGCTGATGCTAACCCTAACCCTAACCCTAACACTATCCTAGGGCTGATGCTAACCCTAACCCTAACACTATCCTAGGGCTGATGCTAACCCTAACCCTAACCCTAACACTATCCTAGGGCTGATGCTAACCCTAACCCTAACACTATCCTAGGGCTGATGCTAACCCTAACCCTAACCCTAACACTATCCAAGGGATGATGCTATCCCTAACCCTAACACTATCCTAGGGCTGATGCTAACCCTAACCCTAACCCTAACACTATCCTAGGGCTGATGCTAACCCTAAACCTAACACTATCCTAGGGCTGATGCTAACCCTAACCCTAACCCTAACACTATCCTAGGGCTGATGCTAACCCTAACCCTAACCCTAACACTATCCTAGAGCTGATGCTAACGCTAACGCTAACGCTAACCCTAACCCTAATACTATCCTAGGGCTGATGCTAACCCTAACCCTAACCCTAACACTATCCTAGGGCTGATGCTAACCCTAACCCTAACTCTAACACTATCTTAGGGCTGAGGCTAACCCTAACCCAAACACTATCCTATGGCTGATGCTAACCCTAACCCTAACCCTAACACTATCCTAGGTCTGATGCTAACCCTAAACCTAACACCATCCTAGGGCTGACGCTAACCCTAACCCTAACCCTAACACTATCCTAGGGCTGATGTTAACCCTAACCCTAACACTATCCTAGGGCTGATGCTAACCCTAACCCTAACCCTAACACTCTTCTTGGGCTGATGCTAACCGTAACCCTAACACTATCCTAGGCCTGATGCTAACCCTAACCCTAACACTATCCTAGGGCTGATGCTAACCCTAACCCTAACCCTAACACTATCCTAGGCCTGATGCTAACCCTAACCCTAACCCTAACACTATCCTAGAGCTGATGCTAACGCTAACCCTAACCCTAACCCTAACCCTAATACTATCCTAGGGCTGATGCTAACCCTAACCCTAACGCTAACACTATCCTAGGGCTGATGCTAACCCTAACCCTAAGACTATCCTAGGGCTGATGCTAACACTAACCCTAACTCTAACACTATCCTAGGGCTGAGGCTAACCCTAACCCTAACACTATCCTACGGCTGATGCTAACCCAAACCCTAACCGTAACACTATCCTAACGCTGATGCTAACCCTAACACTAACCCTAACACTATCCTAGGGCTGATGCTAACCCTAACCCTAACACTATCCTAGGGCTGATGCTGACCCTAACCCTAACCCTAACACTATCCTAGGGCTGATGCTAACGCTAACCCTAACCCTAACCCTAACCCTAATACTATCCTAGGGCTGATGCTAACCCTAACCCTAACCCTAACACTATATTAGGGCTGAGGCTAACCCTAACCCTAACTCTAACACTATCTTAGGGCTGAGGCTAACCCTAACCCAAACACTATCCTACGGCTGATGCTAACCCTAACACTATCCTAGGTCTGATGCTAACCCTAAACCTAACACTATCCTAGGGCTGATGCTAACCCTAACCGTGACCCTAACACTATCTTAGGGCTGATATTAACCCTAACCCTAACACTATCCTAGGGCTGATGCTAACCCTAACCCTAACCCTAACACTCTCCTTGGGCTGATGCTAACCGTAACCCTAACACTATCCTAGGCCTGATGCTAACCCTAACCCTAACACTATCCTAGGGCTGATGCTAACCCTAACTCTAACCCTAACACTATCCTAGGCCTGATGCTAACCCTAACCCTAACCCTAACACTATCCTAGGGCTGATGCTAACCCTAACCCTAACCCTAACACTTTCCTAGGGCTGATGCTAACCCTAACCCTAACACTATCCTAGGGCTGATGCTAACACTATCCCTAACCCTAACACTATCCTAAGTCTGATGCAAACCCTAGCCCTGACACTATCCTAGGCCTGATGATAACCCTAACCCTAACCCTAACACTATCCTAGGGCTGATGCTAACCCTAACCCTAACCCTAACACTATCCTAGGCCTGATGCTAACCCTAACCCTAACACTATCCTAGGGCTGATGCTAACCCTAACCCTAACCCTAACACTATCCTAGGGCTGATGCTAACCCTAACCCTAACACTATCCTAGGGCTGATGCTAACCCTAACCCTAACCCTAACACTATCCAAGGGATGATGCTATCCCTAACCCTAACACTATCCTAGGGCTGATGCTAACCCTAACCCTAACCCTAACACTATCCTAGGGCTGATGCTAACCCTAACCCTAACACTATCCTAGGGCTGATGCTAACCCTAACCCTAACCCTAAGACTATCCTAGGGCTGATGCTAACCCTAACCCTAACCATAACACTATCCTAGAGCTGATGCTAACGCTAACGCTAACGCTAACCCTAACCCAATACTATCCTAGGGCTGATGCTAACCCTAACCCTAACCCTAACACTATCCTAGGGCTGATGCTAACCCTAACCCTAACTCTAACACTATCTTAGGGCTGAGGCTAACCCTAACCCAAACACTATCCTACGGCTGATGCTAACCATAACCCTAACCCTAACACTATCCTAGGTCTGATGCTAACCCTAAACCTAACACCATCCTAGGGCTGACGCTAACCCTAACCCTAACCCTAACACTATCCTAGGGCTGATGTTAACCCTAACCCTAACACTATCCTAGGGCTGATGCTAACCCTAACCCTAACCCTAACACTCTCCTTGGGCTGATGCTAACCGTAACCCTAACACTATCCTAGGCCTGATGCTAACCCTAACCCTAACACTATCTTAGGGCTGATGTTAACCCTAACCCTAACCCTAACACTATCCTAGGGCTGATGCTAACCCGAACCCTAACACTATCCTAGGCCTGATGATAACCCTAACCCTAACCCTAACATTATCCTAGGGCTGATGCTAACCCTAACCCTAACACTATCCTAGGGCTGATGCTAACCTTAACCCTAACCCTAACACTATCCTAGGGCTGATGCTAACCCTAACGCTAACCCTAACACTATCCATGAACTGATGCTAACCTTAACCCTAACCCTAACACTATCCTAGGCCTGATGATAACCCTAACCCTAACATTAACACTATCCTAGTGTTTATGTTAACCCTAACCCTAACACTATCCTAGGGCTGACGCTAACCCTAACCCTAACACTATCCTAGGGCTGATGCTAACCCTAACCCTAACACTATCCTAGGGCTGATGCTAAACTTAACCCTAACTCTAACACTATTCTAGGGCTGATGCTAACACTAACGCTAACCCTAACACTATCCTTGAACTAATGCTAAGCCTAACCCTAACCCTAACACTATCCTAGGCCTGATGCTAACCCTAACCCTAACCCTAACACTATCCTAGGGTTTATGTTAACCCTAACCCTAACACTATCCTAGGGCTGATGCTAACCCTAACCCTAACCCTAACACTCTCCTAGGGCTGATGCTAACCCTAACCCTAACACTATCCTAGGCCTGATGCTAACCCTAACCCTAACACTATCCTAGGGATGATGCTAACCCTAACCCTAACCCTAACACTATCCTAGGCCTGATGCTAACCCTATCCCTAACACTAACACTCTCCTAGGGCTGAGGCTAACCTTAACCCTAACACTATCCTAGGGCTGATGCTAACCCTAACCCTAACCCTAACACTATCCTAGGGTTGATGCTAACCCTAACCCTAACACTATCCTAGGGCTGATGCTAACCCTAACCCTAACCCTAACACTATCCTAGGGCTGATGCTAACCCTAACCCTAACACTATCCTAGGGCTGATGCTAACCCTAACCCTAACCCTAACACTATCCTAGGGCTGATGCTAACCCTAACCCTAACACTATCCTAGGGCTGATGCTAACCCTAACCCTAACCCTAACACTATCCTAGGGCTGATGCTAACCCTAACCCTAACCCTAACACTATCCTAGGGCTGATGCTAACCCTAACCCTAACACTATCCTAGGGCTGATGCTAACCCTAACCCTAACCCTAACACTATCCTAGAGCTGATGCTAATGCTAACCCTAACCCTAACCCTAACCCTAATACTATCCTAGGGCTGATGCTAACCCTAACCCTAACCCTAACACTATCCTAGGGCTGAGGCTAACCCTAACCCTAACTCTAACACTATCTTAGGGCTGAGGCTAACCCTAACCCAAACACTATCCTACGGCTGATGCTAACCCTAACACTAACCCTAACACTATCCTAGGTCTGATGCTAACCCTAAACCTAACACTATCCTAGGGCTGATGCTAACCCTAACCGTGACCCTAACACTATCTTAGGGCTGATATTAACCCTAACCCTAACACTATCCTAGGGCTGATGCTAAGCCTAACCCTAACCCTAACACTCTCCTTGGGCTGATGCTAACCGTAACCCTAACACTATCCTAGGCCTGATGCTAACCCTAACCCTAACACTATCCTAGGGCTGATGCTAACCCTAACCCTAACCCTAACACTATCCTAGGCCTGATGCTAACCCTAACCCTAACCTTAACACTATCCTAGGGCTGATGCTAACCCTAACCCTAACCCTAACACTATCCTAAGTCTGATGCTAACCCTAGCCCTCACACTATCCTAGGCCTGATGATAACCCTAACCCTAACCCTAACACTATCCTAGGGCTGATGCTAACCCTAACCCTAACCCTAACACTATCCTAGGGCTGATGCTAACCCTAACCCTAACACTATCCTAGGGCTGATGCTAACCCTAACCCTAACCCTAACACTATCCTAGGGCTGATGCTAACCCTAACCCTAACACTATCCTAGGGCTGATGCTAACCCTAACCCTAACCCTAACACTATCCAAGGGATGATGCTATCCCTAACCCTAACACTATCCTAGGGCTGATGCTAACCCTAACCCTAAACCTAACACCATCCTAGGGCTGACGCTAACCCTAACCCTAACCCTAACACTATCCTAGGGCTGATGTTAACCCTAACACTAACACTATCCTAGGGCTGATGCTAACCCTAACCCTAACCCTAACACTCTCCTTGGGCTGATGCTAACCGTAACCCTAACACTATCCTAGGCCTGATGCTAACCCTAACCCTAACACTATCCTAGGGCTGATGCTAAACCTAACCCTAACCCTAACACTATCCTAGGCCTGATGCTAACCCTAACCCTAACACTAACACTATCCTAGAGCTGATGCTAACGCTAACCCTAACCCTAACACTAACCCTAATACTATCCTAGGGCTGATGCTAACCGTAACCCTAACCCTAACACTATCCTAGGGCTGATGCTAACCCTAACCCTAACTCTAACACTATCTTAGGGCTGAGGCTAACCCTAACCCAAACACTATCCTACGGCTGATGCTAACCCTAACCCTAACCCTAACACTATCCTAGGGCTGATGCTAACCCTAACCCTAACCCTAACACTTTCCTAGGGCTGATGCTAACCCTAACCCTAACCCTAACACTATCCTAGAGCTGATGCTAACCCTAACCCTAACACTATCCTAGGCCTGATGATAACCCTATCCCTAACCCTAACGCTATCGTATGGCTGATGCTAACCCTAACCCTAACACTATCCTAGGGCTGATGCTAACCCTAACCCTAACACTATCCTAGGGCTGATGCTAACCCTAACCCTAACCCTAACACTATCCTAAGTCTGATGCTAACCCTAGCCCTCACACTATCCTAGGCCTGATGATAACCCTAACCCTAACCCTAACACTATCCTAGGGCTGATGCTAACCCTAACCCTAACCCTAACACTATCCTAGGGCTGATGCTAACCCTAACCCTAACACTATCCTAGGGCTGATGCTAACCCTAACCCTAACCCTAACACTATCCTAGGGCTGATGCTAACCCTAACCCTAACACTATCCTAGGGCTGATGCTAACCCTAACCCTAACCCTAACACTATCGTTGGGCTGATGCTAACCCTAACCCTAACACTATCCTAGGGCTGATGCTAACCCTAACCCTAACCCTAACACTATCCTAGGGCTGATGCTAACCCAAACCCTAACACTATCCTAGGGCTGATGCTAACCTTAACCCTAACCCTAACATTATCCTAGGGCTGATGCTAACCCTAACCCTAACCCTAACACTATCCTAGAGCTGATGCTAACGCTAACCCTAACTCTAACCCTAACCCTAATACTATCCTAGGGCTGATGCTAACCCTCACCCTAACCCTAACACTATCCTAGGGCTGATGCTAACCCTAACCCTAACTCTAACACTATCTTAGGGCTGAGGCTAACCCTAACCCAAACACTATCCTACGGCTGATGCTAACCCTAACCCTAACACTAACACTATCCTAGGGCTGATGCTAACCCTAACCCTAACACTATCCTAGGGCTGATGCTAACCCTAACCCTAACCCTAACACTTTCCTAGGGCTGATGCTAACCCTAACCCTAACACTATCCTAGGGCTGATGCTAACCCTAACCCTAATACTATCCTAGGGCTGATGCTAACCCTAACCCTAACCCTAACACTATCCTGGGGCTGATGCTAACCCTAACCCTAACCCTAACACTATCCTAGGGCTGATGCTAACCCTAACCCTAACACTATCCTAGGGCTGATGCTAACCCTAACCCTAACACTTACACTATCCTAGGGCTGATGCTAACCCTAAACCTAACCCTAACACTATCCTAGGTCTGATGCTAAACCTAAACCTAACACTATCCTAGGGCTGATACTAACCCTAACCCTAACCCTAACACTATCATAGGGCTGATGTTAACCCTAACCCTAACACTATAATAGGGCTGATGCTAACCCTAACTCTAACACTATCCTAGGGCTGATGCTAACCCTAACCCTAACCCTAACACTATCCTAGGGCTGATGCTAACCCTAACCCTAACCCTAACACTATCCTAGGCCTGATGCTAACCCTAACCCTAACTCTAACACTATCCTAGGGTTTAGGTTAACCCTAACCCTAACACTATCCTAGGGCTGATGCTAACCCTAAACCTAACCCTAACACTATCCTAGGGCTGATGCTACCCTAACCCTAACCCTAACACTCTCCTAGGGCTGATGCTAACCCGAACCCTAACACTATCCTAGGCCTGATGCTAACCCTAACCCTAACACTATCCTAGGGCTGATGCTAACCCTAACCCTAACCCTAACACTATCCTAGGCCTGATGCTAACCCTATCCCTAACACTAACACTCTCCTAGGGCTGAGGCTAACCCAAACCCTAACACTATCCTAGGGCTGATGCTAACCCTAACCCTAACCCAAACACTATCCTAGGGTAGATGCTAACCCTAACCCTAACACTATCCTAGGGCTGATGCTAACCCTATCCCTAACCCTAACACTATCCTAGGGCTGATGCTAACCCTAACCCTAACACTATCCTAGGGCTGATGCTAACCCTAACCCTAACCCTAACACTATCCTAGGGCTGATGCTAACCCTAACCCTAACCCTAACACTATCCTAGGGCTGATGCTAACCCTAACCCTAACCCTAACACTATCCTAGGGCTGATGCTAACCCTAACCCTAACACTATCCTAGGGCTGATGCTAACCCTAACCCTAACCCTAACACTATCCTAGGGCTGATGCTAATCCTAACCCTAACACTATCCCAGGGCTGATGCTAACCCTAACCCTAACCCTAACACTATCCTAGGGCTGATGCTAACCCTAACCCTAACCCTAACACTATCCTAGAGCTGATGCTAACGCTAACGCTAACCCTAACCCTAAACCTAATACTATCCTAGGGCTGATGCTAACCCTAACCCTAACCCTAACACTATCCTAGGGCTGATGCTAACCCTAACCCTAACTCTAACACTATCTTAGGGCTGAGGCTAACCCTAACCCAAACACTATCCTACGGCTGATGCTAACCCTAACCCTAACCCTAACACTATCCTAGGTGTGATGCTAACCCTAAACCTAACACCATCCAAGGGCTGACACTAACCCTAACCCTAACCCTAACACTATCCTAGGGCTGATGTTAACCCTAACCCTAACACTATCCTAGGGATGATGCTAACCCTAACCCTAACCCTAACACTCTCCTTGGGCTGATGCTAACCGTAACCCTAACACTATCCTAGGCCTGATGCTAACCCTAAACCTAACACTATCCTAGGGCTGATGCTAACCCTAACCCTAACCCTAACACTATCCTAGGCCTGATGCTAACCCTAACCCTAACCCTAACACTATCCTAGAGCTGATGCTAACGGTAACCCTAACCCTAACCCTAACCCTAATACTATCCTAGGGCTGATGCTAACCCTAACCCTAACCCTAACACTATCCTAGGGCTGATGCTAACCCTAACCCTAACTCTAACACTATCTTACGGCTGAGGCTAACCCTAACCCAAACACAATCCTACGGCTGATGCTAACCCTAACCCTAACCCTAACACTATCCTAGGGCTGATGCTAACCCTAACCCTAACACTATCCTAGGGCTGATGCTAACCCTAACCCTAACCCTAACACTTTCCTAGGGCTGATGCTAACCCTAACCCTAACCCTAACACTATCCTAAGTCTGATGCTAACCCTAGCCCTCACACTATCCTAGGCCTGATGATAACCCTAACCCTAACCTTAACACTATCCTAGGGCTCATGCTAACACTAACCCTAACCCTAACACTATCCTAGAGCTGATGCTAACCCTAACCCTAACACTATCCTAGGCCTGATGATAACCCTAACCCTAACACTATCCTAGGGCTGATGCTAACCCTAACCCTAACACTATCCTAGGACTGATGCTAACCCTAACCCTAACACTATCCTAGGGCTGATGCTAACCCTAACCCTAACCCTAACACTATCCTAAGTCTGATGCTAACCCTAGCCCTCACACTATCCTAGGCCTGATGATAACCCTAACCCTAACCCTAACACTATCCTAGGGCTGATGCTAACACTAACCCTAACCCTAACACTATCCTAGGGCTGATGCTAACCCTAACCCTAACACTATCCTAGGGCTGATGCTAACCCTAACCCTAACCCTAACACTATCCTAGGGCTGATGCTAACCCTAACCCTAACACTATCCTAGGGCTGATGCTAACCCTAAACCTAACCCTAACACTATCCTAGGGCTGATGCTAACCCTAACCTTAACACTATCCTAGGGCTGATGCTAACCCTAACCCTAACCCTAACACTATCCTAGGGCTGATGCTAACCCAAACCCTAACACTATCCTAGGGCTGATGCTAACCCTAACCCTAACCCTAACACTATCCTAGGGCTGATGCTAACCCTAACCCTAACCCTAACACTATCCTAGAGCTGATGCTAACGCTAACCCTAACCCTAACCCTAACCCTAATACTATCCTAGGGCTGATGCTAACCCTAACCCTAACCCTAACACTATCCTAGGGCTGATGCTAACCCTAACCCTAACTCTAACACTATCTTAGGGCTGAGGCTAACCCTAACCCAAACACTATCCTACGGCTGATGCTAACCCTAACCCTAACCCTAACACTATCCTAGGGCTGATGCTAACCCTAACCCTAACACTATCCTAGGGCTGATGCTAACCCTAACCCTAACCCTAACACTTTCCTAGGGCTGATGCTAACCCTAACCCTAACACTATCCTAGGGCTGATGCTAACCCTAACCCTATTACTATTCTAGGGCTGATGCTAACCCTAACCCTAACCCTAACACTATCCTGGGGCTGATGCTAACCCTAACCCTAACCCTAACACTATCCTAGGACTGATGCTAACCCTAACCCTAACACTATCCTAGGCCTGATGCTAACCCTAACCCTAACACTTACACTATCCTAGGGCTGATGCTAACCCTAACCCTAACCCTAACACTATCCTAGGTTTGATGCTAACCCTAAACCTAACACTATCCTAGGGCTGATGCTAACCCTAACCCTAACCCTAACACTATCATAGGGCTGATGTTAACCCTAACCCTAACACTATCCTAGGGCTGATGCTAACCCTAACACTAACACTATCCTAGGGCTGATGCTAAACCTAACCCTAACCCTAACACCGTCCTAGGGCTGATGCTAACCCTAACCCTAACCCTAACACTATCCTAGGCCTGATGCTAACCCTAACCCTAACTCTAACACTATCCTGGGGTTTATGTTAACCCTAACCCTAACACTATCCTAGGGCTGATGCTAACCCTAAACCTAACCCTAACACTATCCTAGGGCTGATGCTAACCCTAACCCTAACGCTAACACTCTCTTAGGGCTGATGCTAACCCGAACCCTAACACTATCCTAGGCCTGATGCTAACCCTAACCCTAACACTATCCTAGGGCTGATGCTAACCCTAACCCTAACCCTAACACTATCCTAGGCCTGATGCTAACCCTATCCCTAACACTAACACTCTCCTAGGGCTGAGGCTAACCCAAACCCTAACACTATCCTAGGGCTGATGCTAACCCTAACCCTAACCCTAACACTATCCTAGGGTAGATGCTAACCCTAACCCTAACACTATCCTAGGGCTGATGCTAACCCTAACCCTAACCCTAACACTATCCTAGGGCTGATGCTAACCCTAACCCTAACCCTAACACTATCATAAGTCTGATGCTAACCCTAGCCCTCACACTATCCTAGGCCTGATGATAACCCTAACCCTAACCCTAACACTATCCTAGGGCTGATGCTAACCCTAACCCTAACCCTAACACTATCCTAGGGCTGATGCTAACCCTAACCCTAACACTATCCTAGGGCTGATGCTAACCCTAACCCTAACCCTAACACTATCCTAGTGCTGATGCTAACCCTAACCTTAACACTATCCTAGGGCTGATGCTAACCCTAACCCTAACCCTAACACTATCCTAGGGCTGATGCTAACCCTAACCCTAACACTATCCTAGGGCTGATGCTAGCCCTAACCCTAACCCTAACACTATCCTAGGGCTGATGCTAACCCAAACCCTAACACTATCCTAGGGCTGATCCTAACCCTAACCCTAACCCTAACACTATCCTAGGGCTGATGCTAACCCTAACCCTAACCCTAACACTATCCTAGAGCTGATGCTAACGCTAACCCTAACCCTAACCCTAACCCTAATACTATCCTAGGGCTGATGCTAACCCTAACCCTAACTCTAAAACTATCTTAGGGCTGATGCTAACCCTAACCGTAACTCTAACACTATCTTAGGGCTCAGGCTAACCCTAACCCAAACACTATCCTACGGCTGATGCTAACCCTAACCCTAACCCTAACACTATCCTAGGGCTGATGCTAACCCTAACCCTAACACTATCCTAGGGCTGATGCTAACCCTAACCCTAACCCTAACACTTTCCTAGGGCTGATGCTAACCCTAACCCTAACACTATCCTAGGGCTGATGCTAACCCTAACCCTAATACTATCCTAGGGCTGATGCTAACCCTAACCCTAACCCTAACACTATCCTAGGGCTGATGCTAACCCTGACCCTAACCCTAACACTATCCTAGGGCTGATGCTAACCCTAACCCTAACACTATCCTAGGCCTGATGCTAACCCTAACCCTAACACTTACACTATCCTAGGGCTGATGCTAACCCTAACCCTAACCCTAACACTATCCTAGGGCTGATGCTAACCCTAACCCTAACCCTAACACTATCATAGGGCTGATGTTAACCCTAACCCTAACACTATCCTAGGGCTGATGCTAACCCTAACACTAACACTATCCTAGGGCTGATGCTAACCCTAACCCTAACCCTAACACTATCCTAGGGCTGATGCTAACCCTAACCCTAACCCTAACACTATCCTAGGCCTGAGGCTAACCCTAACCCTAACACTATCCTACGGCTGATGCTAACCCTAACCCTAACCCTAACACTATCCTAAGGCTGATGCTAACCCTAACACTAACACTATCCTAGGCCTGGTGCTAACCCTAACCCTAACCCTAAAACTATCCTAGGGCTGATGCTAACCCTAACTCTAATAATATCCTAGGGCTGATGCTAACCCTAACCCTAACCCTAACACTATCCTAGGGCTGATGCTAACCGTAACCCTAACCCTAACACTATCCTAGGGCTGATGCTAACCCTAACCCTAACTCTAACACTATCCTAGGGCTGATGCTAACCCTAACCCTAACAATATCCTAGGGCTGATGATATCCCTAACCCTAAACCTAACACTATCCTAGGGCTGATGCTAACCCTAACCCTAACCCTAACACTATCCTAGGGCTGATTCTAACCGTAACCCTGACACTATCCTAGGCCTGATGATAACCCTAACCCTAACCCTAACATTATCCTAGGGCTGATGCTAACCCTAACCCTAACACTATCCTAGGGCTGATGCTAACCCTAACCCTAACCCTAACACTATCCTAGGGCTGATGCTAACCCTAACGCTAACCCTAACACTATCCTTGAACTGATGCTAACCTTAACCCTAACCCTAACACTATCCTAGGCCTGATGATAACCCTAACCCTAACATTAACACTATCCTATTGTTTATGTTAACCCTAACCCTAACACTATCCTAGGGCTGATGCTAACCCTAACCCTAACACTATCCTAGGGCTGATGCTAAACTTAACCCTAACCCTAACACTATTCTAGGGCTGAGGCTAACCCTAACGCTAACCCTAACACTATCCTTGAACTAATGCTAACCCTAACCCTAACCCTAACACTATCCTAGGCCTGATGGTAACCCTAACCCTAACCCTAACACTATCCTAGGGTTTATGATAACCCTAACCCTAACACTATCCTAGGGCTGATGCTAACCCTAACCCTAACCCTAACACTCTCCTAGGGCTGATGCTAACCCTAACCCTAACACTATCCTAGGCCTGATGCTAACCCTAACCCTAACACTATCCTAGGGCTGATGCTAACCCTAACCCTAACCCTAACACTATCCCAGGGTTTATGTTAACCCTAACCCTAACACTATCCTAGGGCTGATGCTAACCCTAACCCTAACCCTAACACTCTCCTTGGGCTGATGCTAACCGTAACTCTAACACTATCCTAGGCCTGATGCTAACCCTAACCCTAACACTATCCTAGGGCTGATGCTAACCCTAACCCTAACCCTAACACTATCCTAGGCCTGATGCTAACCCTAACCCTAACCTTAACACTATCCTAGGGCTGATGCTAACCCTAAACCTAACCCTAACACTTTCCTAGGGCTGATGCTAACCCTAACCCTAACACTATCCTAGGGCTGATGCTAACACTAACCCTAACCCTAACACTATCCTAAGTCTGATGCTAACCCTAGCCCTCACACTATCCTAGGCCTGATGATAACCCTAACCCTAACCCTAACACTATCCTAGGGCTGATGCTATCCCTAACCGTAACCCTAACACTATCCTAGGGTGATGCTAACCCTAACACTAACACTATCCTAGGGCTGATGCTAACCCTAACCCTAACCCTAACACTATCCTAGGGCTGATGCTAACCCTAACCCTAACACTATCCTAGGGCTGATGCTAACCCTAACCCTAACCCTAACACTATCCAAGGGATGATGCTATCCCTAACCCTAACACTATCCTAGGGCTTATGCTAACCCTGACCCTAACCCTAACACTATCCTAGGGCTGATACTAACCCTAACCCTAACCCTAACACTATCCTAGGGCTGATGCTAACCCTAACCCTAACCCTAACACTATCCTAGAGCTGATGCTAACGCTAACGCTAACCCTAACCCTAACCCTAATACTATCCTAGGGCTGATGCTAACCCTAACCCTAACCCTAACACTATCCTAGGGCTGATGCTAACCCTAACCCTAACTCTAACACTACCTTAGGGCTGAGGCTAACCCTAACCCAAACACTATCCTACGGCTGATGCTAACCCTAACCCTAACCCTAACACTATCCTAGGTCTGATGCTAACCCTAAACCTAACACCATCCTAGGGCTGACGCTAACCCTAACCCTAACCCTAACACTATCCTAGGGCTGATGTTAACCCTAACCCTAACACTATCCTAGGGCTGATGCTAACCCTAACCCTAACCCTAACACTCTCCTTGGGCTGATGCTAACCGTAACCCTAACACTATCCTAGGCCTGATGCTAACCCTAACCCTAACACTATCCTAGGGCTGATGCTAAACCTAACCCTAACCCTAACACTATCCTAGGCCTGATGCTAACCCTAACCCTAACCCTAACACTATCCTAGAGCTGATGCTAACGCTAACCCTAACCCTAACCCTAACCCTAATACTATCCTAGGGCTGATGCTAACCGTAACCCTAACCCTAACACTATCCTAGGGCTGATGCTAACCCTAACCCTAACTCTAACACTATCCTAGGGCTGATGCTAACCCAAACCCTAACACTATCCTAGGGCTGATGCTAACCCTAACCCTAACCCTAACACTATCTTGGGCTGATGCTAACCCTAACCCTAACACTATCCTAGGGCTGATGCTAACCCTAACCCTAACCCTAACACTTTCCTAGCGCTGATGCTAACCCTAACCCTAACCCTAACACTATCCTAAGTCTGATGCTAACCCTAGCCCTCACACTATCCTAGGCCTGATGATAACCCTAACCCTAACCTTAACACTATCCTAGGGCTGATGCTAACCCTAACCCTAACACTATCCTAGAGCTGATGCTAACCCTAACCCTAACACTATCCTAGGCCTGATGATAACCCTAACCCTAACCCTAACGCTATCGTAGGGCTGATGCTAACCCTAACCCTAACACTATCCTAGGGCTGATGCTAACCCTAACCCTAACACTATCCTAGGGCTGATGCTAACCCTAACCCTAACCCTAACACTATCCTAAGTCTGATGCTAACCCTAGCCCTCACACTATCCTAGGCCTGATGATAACCCTAACCCTAACCCTAACACTATCCTAGGGCTGATGCTAACCCTAACCCTAACCCTAACACTATCCTAGGGCTGATGCTAACCCTAACCCTAACACTATCCTAGGGCTGATGCTAACCCTAACCCTAACCCTAACACTATCCTAGGGCTGATGCTAACCCTAACCCTAACACTATCCTAGGGCTGATGCTAACCCTAACCCTAACCCTAACACTATCCTAGGGCTGATGCTAACCCAAACCCTAACACTATCCTAGGGTTGATGCTAACCCTAACCCTAACCCTAACATTATCCTAGGGCTGATGCTAACCCTAACCCTAACCCTAACACTATCCTAGAGCTGATGCTAACGCTAACCCTAACCCTAACCCTAACCCTAATACTATCCTAGGGCTGATGCTAACCCTAACCCTAACCCTAACACTATCCTAGGGCTGATGCTAACCCTAACCCTAACGCTAACACTATCTTAGGGCTGAGGCTAACCCTAACCCAAACACTATCCTACGGTTGATGCTAACCCTAACCCTAACCCTAACACTATCCTAGGGCTGATGCTAACCCTAACCCTAACACTATCCTAGGGCTGATGCTAACCCTAACCCTAACCCTAACACTTTCCTAGGGCTGATGCTAACCCTAACCCTAACACTATCCTAGGGCTGATGCTAACCCTAACCCTAATACTATCCTAGGGTTGATGCTAACCCTAACCCTAACCCTAACACTATCCTGGGGCTGATGCTAACCCTAACCCTAACCCTAACACTATCCTAGGGCTGATGCTAACCCTAACCCTAACACTATCCTAGGCCTGATGCTAACCCTAAACCTAACACTATCCTAGGGCTGATACTAACCCTAACCCTAACCCTAACACTATCATAGGGCTGATGTTAACCCTAACCCTAACACTATCCTAGGGCTGATGCTAACCCTAACACTAACACTATCCTAGAGCTGATGCTAACCCTAACCCTAACCCTAACACTATCCTAGGGCTGATGCTAACCCTAACCCTAACCCTAACACTATCCTAGGCCTGATGCTAACCTAACCCTAACTCTAACACTATCCAAGGGTTTATGTTAACCCTAACACTAACACTATCCTAGGGCTGATGCTAACCCTAAACCTAACCCTAACACTATCCTAGGGCTGATGCTAACCCTAACCCTAACCCTAACACTCTCCTAGGGCTGATGCTAACCCGAACCCTAACACTATCCTAGGCCTGATGCTAACCCTAACCCTAACACTATCCTAGGGCTCATGCTAACCCTAACCCTAACCCTAACACTATCCTAGGCCTGATGCTAACCCTATCCCTAACACTAACACTCTCCTAGGGCTGAGGCTAACCCAAACCCTAACACTATCCTAGGGCTGATGCTAACCCTAACCCTAACCCTAAGACTCTCCTTTGGCTGATGCTAACCGTAACCCTAACACTATCCTAGGCCTGATGCTAACCCTAACCCTAACACTATCCTAGGGCTGATGTTAAACCTAACCCTAACCCTAACACTATCTTAGGCCTGATGCTAACCCTAACCCTAACCCTAACACTATCCTAGAGCTGATGCTAACGCTAACCCTAACCCTAACACTAACCCTAATACTATCCTAGGGCTGATGCTAACCGTAACCCTAACCCTAACACTATCCTAGGGCTGATGCTAACCCTAACCCTAACTCTAACACTATCCTAGGGCTGATGCTAACCCTAACCCTAACACTATCCTAGGGCTGATGCTAACCCTAACCCTAACCCTAACACTATCCTAGGGCTGATGCTAACCCTAACCCTAACACTATCCTAGGGCTGATGCTAACCCTAACCCTAACCCTAACACTTTCCTAGGGCTGATGCTAACCCTGACCCTAACCCTAACACTATCCTAGGGCTGATGCTAACCCTAACCCTAACACTATCCTAGGCCTGATGCTAACCCTAACCCTAACACTTACACTATCCTAGGGCTGATGCTAACCCTAACCCTAACCCTAACACTATCCTAGGGCTGATGCTAACCCTAACCCTAACCCTAACACTATCATAGGGCTGATGTTAACCCTAACCCTAACACTATCCTAGGGCTGATGCTAACCCTAACACTAACACTATCCTAGGGCTGATGCTAACCCTAACCCTAACCCTAACACTATCCTAGGGCTGATGCTAACCCTAACCCTAACCCTAACACTATCCTAGGCCTGAGGCTAACCCTAACCCTAACACTATCCTACGGCTGATGCTAACCCTAACCCTAACCCTAACACTATCCTAAGGCTGATGCTAACCCTAACACTAACACTATCCTAGGCCTGGTGCTAACCCTAACCCTAACCCTAAAACTATCCTAGGGCTGATGCTAACCCTAACTCTAATAATATCCTAGGGCTGATGCTAACCCTAACCCTAACCCTAACACTATCCTAGGGCTGATGCTAACCGTAACCCTAACCCTAACACTATCCTAGGGCTGATGCTAACCCTAACCCTAACTCTAACACTATCCTAGGGCTGATGCTAACCCTAACCCTAACAATATCCTAGGGCTGATGATATCCCTAACCCTAAACCTAACACTATCCTAGGGCTGATGCTAACCCTAACCCTAACCCTAACACTATCCTAGGGCTGATTCTAACCGTAACCCTGACACTATCCTTGGCCTGATGATAACCCTAACCCTAACCCTAACATTATCCTAGGGCTGATGCTAACCCTAACCCTAACACTATCCTAGGGCTGATGCTAACCCTAACCCTAACCCTAACACTATCCTAGGGCTGATGCTAACCCTAACGCTAACCCTAACACTATCCTTGAACTGATGCTAACCTTAACCCTAACCCTAACACTATCCTAGGCCTGATGATAACCCTAACCCTAACATTAACACTATCCTATTGTTTATGTTAACCCTAACCCTAACACTATCCTAGGGCTGATGCTAACCCTAACCCTAACACTATCCTAGGGCTGATGCTAAACTTAACCCTAACCCTAACACTATTCTAGGGCTGAGGCTAACCCTAACGCTAACCCTAACACTATCCTTGAACTAATGCTAACCCTAACCCTAACCCTAACACTATCCTAGGCCTGATGGTAACCCTAACCCTAACCCTAACACTATCCTAGGGTTTATGATAACCCTAACCCTAACACTATCCTAGGGCTGATGCTAACCCTAACCCTAACCCTAACACTCTCCTAGGGCTGATGCTAACCCTAACCCTAACACTATCCTAGGCCTGATGCTAACCCTAACCCTAACACTATCCTAGGGCTGATGCTAACCCTAACCCTAACCCTAACACTATCCCAGGGTTTATGTTAACCCTAACCCTAACACTATCCTAGGGCTGATGCTAACCCTAACCCTAACCCTAACACTCTCCTTGGGCTGATGCTAACCGTAACTCTAACACTATCCTAGGCCTGATGCTAACCCTAACCCTAACACTATCCTAGGGCTGATGCTAACCCTAACCCTAACCCTAACACTATCCTAGGCCTGATGCTAACCCTAACCCTAACCTTAACACTATCCTAGGGCTGATGCTAACCCTAAACCTAACCCTAACACTTTCCTAGGGCTGATGCTAACCCTAACCCTAACACTATCCTAGGGCTGATGCTAACACTAACCCTAACCCTAACACTATCCTAAGTCTGATGCTAACCCTAGCCCTCACACTATCCTAGGCCTGTTGATAACCCTAACCCTAACCCTAACACTATCCTAGGGCTGATGCTAACCCTAACCGTAACCCTAACACTATCCTAGGGTGATGCTAACCCTAACACTAACACTATCCTAGGGCTGATGCTAACCCTAACCCTAACCCTAACACTATCCTAGGGCTGATGCTAACCCTAACCCTAACACTATCCTAGGGCTGATGCTAACCCTAACCCTAACCCTAACACTATCCAAGGGATGATGCTATCCCTAACCCTAACACTATCCTAGGGCTTATGCTAACCCTGACCCTAACCCTAACACTATCCTAGGGCTGATACTAACCCTAACCCTAACCCTAACACTATCCTAGGGCTGATGCTAACCCTAACCCTAACCCTAACACTATCCTAGAGCTGATGCTAACGCTAACGCTAACCCTAACCCTAACCCTAATACTATCCTAGGGCTGATGCTAACCCTAACCCTAACCCTAACACTATCCTAGGGGTGATGCTAACCCTAACCCTAACTCTAACACTACCTTAGGGCTGAGGCTAACCCTAACCCAAACACTATCCTACGGCTGATGCTAACCCTAACCCTAACCCTAACACTATCCTAGGTCTGATGCTAACCCTAAACCTAACACCATCCTAGGGCTGACGCTAACCCTAACCCTAACCCTAACACTATCCTAGGGCTGATGTTAACCCTAACCCTAACACTATCCTAGGGCTGATGCTAACCCTAACCCTAACCCTAACACTCTCCTTGGGCTGATGCTAACCGTAACCCTAACACTATCCTAGGCCTGATGCTAACCCTAACCCTAACACTATCCTAGGGCTGATGCTAAACCTAACCCTAACCCTAACACTATCCTAGGCCTGATGCTAACCCTAACCCTAACCCTAACACTATCCTAGAGCTGATGCTAACGCTAACCCTAACCCTAACCCTAACCCTAATACTATCCTAGGGCTGATGCTAACCGTAACCCTAACCCTAACACTATCCTAGGGCTGATGCTAACCCTAACCCTAACTCTAACACTATCCTAGGGCTGATGCTAACCCAAACCCTAACACTATCCTAGGGCTGATGCTAACCCTAACCCTAACCCTAACACTATCCTAGGGCTGATGCTAACCCTAACCCTAACACTATCCTAGGGCTGATGCTAACCCTAACCCTAACCCTAACACTTTCCTAGCGCTGATGCTAACCCTAACCCTAACCCTAACACTATCCTAAGTCTGATGCTAACCCTAGCCCTCACACTATCCTAGGCCTGATGATAACCCTAACCCTAACCTTAACACTATCCTAGGGCTGATGCTAACCCTAACCCTAACACTATCCTAGAGCTGATGCTAACCCTAACCCTAACACTATCCTAGGCCTGATGATAACCCTAACCCTAACCCTAACGCTATCGTAGGGCTGATGCTAACCCTAACCCTAACACTATCCTAGGGCTGATGCTAACCCTAACCCTAACACTATCCTAGGGCTGATGCTAACCCTAACCCTAACCCTAACACTATCCTAAGTCTGATGCTAACCCTAGCCCTCACACTATCCTAGGCCTGATGATAACCCTAACCCTAACCCTAACACTATCCTAGGGCTGATGCTAACCCTAACCCTAACCCTAACACTATCCTAGGGCTGATGCTAACCCTAACCCTAACACTATCCTAGGGCTGATGCTAACCCTAACCCTAACCCTAACACTATCCTAGGGCTGATGCTAACCCTAACCCTAACACTATCCTAGGGCTGATGCTAACCCTAACCCTAACCCTAACACTATCCTAGGGCTGATGCTAACCCAAACCCTAACACTATCCTAGGGTTGATGCTAACCCTAACCCTAACCCTAACATTATCCTAGGGCTGATGCTAACCCTAACCCTAACCCTAACACTATCCTAGAGCTGATGCTAACGCTAACCCTAACCCTAACCCTAACCCTAATACTATCCTAGGGCTGATGCTAACCCTAACCCTAACCCTAACACTATCCTAGGGCTGATGCTAACCCTAACCCTAACGCTAACACTATCTTAGGGCTGAGGCTAACCCTAACCCAAACACTATCCTACGGTTGATGCTAACCCTAACCCTAACCCTAACACTATCCTAGGGCTGATGCTAACCCTAACCCTAACACTATCCTAGGGCTGATGCTAACCCTAACCCTAACCCTAACACTTTCCTAGGGCTGATGCTAACCCTAACCCTAACACTATCCTAGGGCTGATGCTAACCCTAACCCTAATACTATCCTAGGGTTGATGCTAACCCTAACCCTAACCCTAACACTATCCTGGGGCTGATGCTAACCCTAACCCTAACCCTAACACTATCCTAGGGCTGATGCTAACCCTAACCCTAACACTATCCTAGGCCTGATGCTAACCCTAAACCTAACACTATCCTAGGGCTGATACTAACCCTAACCCTAACCCTAACACTATCATAGGGCTGATGTTAACCCTAACCCTAACACTATCCTAGGGCTGATGCTAACCCTAACACTAACACTATCCTAGAGCTGATGCTAACCCTAACCCTAACCCTAACACTATCCTAGGGCTGATGCTAACCCTAACCCTAACCCTAACACTATCCTAGGCCTGATGCTAACCTAACCCTAACTCTAACACTATCCAAGGGTTTATGTTAACCCTAACACTAACACTATCCTAGGGCTGATGCTAACCCTAAACCTAACCCTAACACTATCCTAGGGCTGATGCTAACCCTAACCCTAACCCTAACACTCTCCTAGGGCTGATGCTAACCCGAACCCTAACACTATCCTAGGCCTGATGCTAACCCTAACCCTAACACTATCCTAGGGCTCATGCTAACCCTAACCCTAACCCTAACACTATCCTAGGCCTGATGCTAACCCTATCCCTAACACTAACACTCTCCTAGGGCTGAGGCTAACCCAAACCCTAACACTATCCTAGGGCTGATGCTAACCCTAACCCTAACCCTAAGACTCTCCTTTGGCTGATGCTAACCGTAACCCTAACACTATCCTAGGCCTGATGCTAACCCTAACCCTAACACTATCCTAGGGCTGATGTTAAACCTAACCCTAACCCTAACACTATCTTAGGCCTGATGCTAACCCTAACCCTAACCCTAACACTATCCTAGAGCTGATGCTAACGCTAACCCTAACCCTAACACTAACCCTAATACTATCCTAGGGCTGATGCTAACCGTAACCCTAACCCTAACACTATCCTAGGGCTGATGCTAACCCTAACCCTAACTCTAACACTATCCTAGGGCTGATGCTAACCCTAACCCTAACACTATCCTAGGGCTGATGCTAACCCTAACCCTAACCCTAACACTATCCTAGGGCTGATGCTAACCCTAACCCTAACACTATCCTAGGGCTGATGCTAACCCTAACCCTAACCCTAACACTTTCCTAGGGCTGATGCTAACCCTAACCCTAACCCTAACACTATCCTAAGTCTGATGCTAACCCTAGCCCTCACAATATCCTAGGCCTGATGATAACCCTAACCCTAACCTTAACACTATCCTAGGGCTGATGCTAACCCTAACCCTAACCCTAACACTATCCTAGAGCTGATGCTAACCCTAACCCTAACACTATCCTAGGCCTGATGATAACCCTAACCCTAACCCTAACGCTATCGTAGGGCTGATGCTAACCCTAACCCTAACACTATCCTAGGGCTGATGCTAACCCTAACCCTAACACTATCCTAGGGCTGATGCTAACCCTAACCCTAACCCTAACACTATCCTAAGTCTGATGCTAACCCTAGCCCTCACACTATCCTAGGCCTGATGATAACCCTAACCCTAACCCTAACACTATCCTAGGGCTGATGCTAACCCTAACCCTAACCCTAACACTATCCTAGGGCTGATGCTAACCCTAACCCTAACACTATCCTAGGGCTGATGCTAACCCTAACCCTAACCCTAACACTATCCTAGGGCTGATGCTAACCCTAACCCTAACACTATCCTAGGGCTGATGCTAACCCTAACCCTAACCCTAACACTATCCTAGGGCTGATGCTAACCCTAACCCTAACACTATCCTAGGGCTGATGCTAACCCTTACCCTAACCCTAACACTATCCTAGGGCTGATGCTAACCCAAACCCTAACACTATCCTAGGGCTGATGCTAACCCTAACCCTAACCCTAACATTATCCTAGGGCTGATGCTAACCCTAACCCTAACCCTAACACTATCCTAGAGCTGATGCTAACGCTAACCCTAACCCTAACCCTAACCCTAATACTATCCTAGGGCTGATGCTAACCCTAACCCTAACCCTAACACTATCCTAGGGCTGATGCTAACCCTAACCCTAACTCTAACACTATCCTAGGGCTGATGCTAACCCTAACCCTAACACTATCCTAGGGCTGATGCTAACCCTAACCCTAACCCTAACACTATCCTAGGGCTGATGCTAACCCTAACCCTAACACTATCCTAGGGCTGATGCTAACCCTAACCCTAACCCTAACACTATCCTAGAGCTGATGCTAACGCTAACCCTAACCCTAACCCTAAACCTAATACTATCCTAGGGCTGATGCTAACCGTAACCCTAACCCTAACACTATCCTAGGGCTGATGCTAACCCTAACCCTAACTCTAACACTATCCTAGGGCTGATGCTAACCCTAACCCTAACACTATCCTAGGGCTGATGCTAACCCTAACCCTAACACTAACACTATCCTAGGGCTGATGCTAACCCTAACCCTAACTCTAACACTATCCTAGGGCTGATGCTAACCCTAACCCTAACACTATCCTAAGGCTGATGCTAACCCTAACCCTAACTCTAACACTATCCTAGGGCTGATGCTAACCCTAACCCGAACACTATCCTAGGCCTGATGCTAACCCTAACCCTAACACTATCCTAGGGCTGATGCTAACCCTAACCCTAACCCTAACACTATCCCAGGGTTTATGTTAACCCTAACCCTAACACTATCCTAGGGCTGATGCTAACCCTATCCCTAACCCTAACACTCTCCTAGGGCTGATGCTAACCCTATCCCTAACACTATCCTAGGCCTGATGCTAACCCTAACCCTAACACTATCCTAGGGATGATGCTAACCCTAACCCTAACCCTAACACTATCCTAGGCCTGATGCTAACCCTATCCCTAACACTAACACTCTCCTAGGGCTGAGGCTAACCCTAACCCTAACACTATCCTAGGGCTGATGCTAACCCTAACCCTAACCCTAACACTATCCTAGGGTTGATGCTAACCCTAACCCTAACACTATCCTAGGGCTGATGCTAACCCTAACCCTAACCCTAACACTATCCTAGGGCTGATGCTAACCCTAACCCTAACACTATCCTAGGGCTGATGCTAACCCTAACCCTAACCCTAACACTATCCTAGGGCTGATGCTAACCCTAACCCTAACACTATCCTAGGGCTGATGCTAACCCTAACCCTAACCCTAACACTATCCTAGGGCTGATGCTAACCCTAACCCTAACCCTAACACCATCCTAGGGCTGATGCTAACCCTAACCCTAACCCTAACACTATCCTAGAGCTGATGCTAACGCTAACCCTAACCCTAACCCTAACCCTAACCCTAATACTATCCTAGGGCTGATGCTAACCCTAACCCTAACCCTAACACTATCCTAGGGCTGAGGCTAACCCTAACCCTAACTCTAACACTATCTTAGGGCTGAGGCTAACCCTAACCCAAACACTATCCTACGGCTGATGCTAAGCCTAACACTAACCCTAACACTATCCTAGGTCTGATGCTAACCCTAAACCTAACACTATCCTAGGGCTGATGCTAACCCTAACTGTGACCCTAACACTATCTTAGGGCTGATATTAACCCTAACCCTAACACTATCCTAGGGCTGATGCTAACCCTAACCCTAACCCTAACACTCTCCTTGGGCTGATGCTAACCGTAACCCTAACACTATCCTAGGCCTGATGCTAACCCTAACCCTAACACTATCCTAGGGCTGATGCTAACCCTAACCCTAACCCTAACACTATCCTAGGCCTGATGCTAACCCTAACCCTAACCTTAACACTATCCTAGGGCTGATGCTAACCCTAACCCTAAACCTAACACTTTCCTAGGGCTGATGCTAACCCTAACCCTAACACTATCCTAGGGCTGATGCTAACACTAACCCTAACCCTAACACTATCCTAAGTCTGATGCTAACCCTAGCCCTCACACTATCCTAGGCCTGATGATAACCCTAACCCTAACCCTAACACTATCCTAGGGCTGATGCTAACCCTAACCGTAACCCTAACACTATCCTAGGGCTGATGCTAACCCTAACCCTAACACTATCCTAGGGCTGATGCTAACCCTAACCCTAACCCTAACACTATCCTAGGACTGATGCTAACCCTAACCCTAACACTATCCTAGGGCTGATGCTAACCCTAACCCTAACCCTAACACTATCCTAGAGCTGATGCTAACGCTAACGCTAACCCTAACCCTAACCCTAATACTATCCTAGGGCTGATGCTAACCCTAACCCTAACCCTAACACTATCCTAGGGCTGATGCTAACCCTAACCCTAACTCTAACACTATCTTAGGGCTGAGGCTAACCCTAACCCAAACACTATCCTACGGCTGATGCTAACCCTAACCCTAACCCTAACACTATCCTAGGTCTGATGCTAACCCTAAACCTAACACCATCCTAGGGCTGACGCTAACCCTAACCCTAACCCTAACAATATCCTAGGGCTGATGTTAACCCTAACCCTAACACTATCCTAGGGCTGATGCTAACCCTAACCCTAACCCTAACACTCTCCTTGGGCTGATGCTAACCGTAACCCTAACACTATCCTAGGCCTGATGCTAACCCTAACCCTAACACTATCCTAGGGCTGATGCTAAACCTAACCCTAACCCTAACACTATCCTAGGCCTGATGCTAACCCTAACCCTAACCCTAACACTATCCTAGAGCTGATACTAACGCTAACCCTAACCCTAACCCTAACCCTAATACTATCCTAGGGCTGATGCTAACCGTAACCCTAACCCTAACACTATCCTAGGGCTGATGCTAACCCTAACCCTAACTCTAACACTATCCTAGGGCTGATGCTAACCCTAACCCTAACACTATCCTAGGGCTGATGCTAACCCTAACCCTAACACTAACACTATCCTAGGGCTGATGCTAACCCTAACCCTAACACTATCCTAGGGCTGATGCTAACCCTAACCCTAACCCTAACACTTTCCTAGGGCTGATGCTAACCCTAACCCTAACCCTAACACTATCCTAAGTCTGATGCTAACCCTAGCCCTCACACTATCCTAGGCCTGATGATAACCCTAACCCTAACCTTAACACTATCCTAGGGCTGATGCTAACCCTAACCCTAACACTATCCTAGAGCTGATGCTAACCCTAACCCTAACACTATCCTAGGCCTGATGATAACCCTAACCCTAACCCTAACGCTATCGTAGGGCTGATGCTAACCCTAACCCTAACACTATCCTAGGGCTGATGCTAACCCTAACCCTAACACTATCCTAGGGCTGATGCTAACCCTAACCCTAACCCTAACACTATCCTAAGTCTGATGCTAACCCTAGCCCTCACACTATCCTAGGCCTGATGATAACCCTAACCCTAACCCTAACACTATCCTAGGGCTGATGCTAACCCTAACCCTAACCCTAACACTATCCTAGGGCTGATGCTAACCCTAACCCTAACACTATCCTAGGGCTGATGCTAACCCTAACCCTAACCCTAACACTATCCTAGGGCTGATGCTAACCCTAACCCTAACACTATCCTAGGGCTGATGCTAACCCTAACCCTAACCCTAACACTATCCTAGGGCTGATGCTAACCCAAACCCTAACACTATCCTAGGGCTGATGCTAACCCTAACCCTAACCCTAACATTATCCTAGGGCTGATGCTAACCCTAACCCTAACCCTAACACTATCCTAGAGCTGATGCTAACGCTAACCCTAACCCTAACCCTAAACCTAATACTATCCTAGGGCTGATGCTAACCCTAACCCTAACCCTAATACTATCCTAGGGCTGATGCTAACCCTAACCCTAACTCTAACACTATCTTAGGGCTGAGGCTAACCCTAACCCAAACACTATCCTACGGTTGATGCTAACCCTAACCCTAACCCTAACACTATCCTAGGGCTGATGCTAACCCTAACCCTAACACTATCCTAGGGCTGATGCTAACCCTAACCCTAACCCTAACACTTTCCTAGGGCTGATGCTAACCCTAACCCTAACACTATCCTAGGGCTGATGCTAACCCTAACCCTAATACTATCCTAGGGCTGATGCTAACCCTAACCCTAACCCTAACACTATCCTAGGGCTGAGGCTAACCCTAACCCTAACTCTAACACTATCTTAGGGCTGAGGCTAACCCTAACCCAAACACTATCCTACGGCTGATGCTAAGCCTAACACTAACCCTAACACTATCCTAGGTCTGATGCTAACCCTAAACCTAACACTATCCTAGGGCTGATGCTAACCCTAACTGTGACCCTAACACTATCTTAGGGCTGATATTAACCCTAACCCTAACACTATCCTAGGGCTGATGCTAACCCTAACCCTAACCCTAACACTCTCCTTGGGCTGATGCTAACCGTAACCCTAACACTATCCTAGGCCTGATGCTAACCCTAACCCTAACACTATCCTAGGGCTGATGCTAAACCTAACCCTAACCCTAACACTATCCTAGGCCTGATGCTAACCCTAACCCTAACCTTAACACTATCCTAGGGCTGATGCTAACCCTAACCCTAAACCTAACACTTTCCTAGGGCTGATGCTAACCCTAACCCTAACACTATCCTAGGGCTGATGCTAACACTAACCCTAACCCTAACACTATCCTAAGTCTGATGCTAACCCTAGCCCTCACACTATCCTAGGCCTGATGATAACCCTAACCCTAACCCTAACACTATCCTAGGGCTGATGCTAACCCTAACCGTAACCCTAACACTATCCTAGGGCTGATGCTAACCCTAACCCTAACACTATCCTAGGGCTGATGCTAACCCTAACCCTAACCCTAACACTATCCTAGGACTGATGCTAACCCTAACCCTAACACTATCCTAGGGCTGATGCTAACCCTAACCCTAACCCTAACACTATCCTAGAGCTGATGCTAACGCTAACGCTAACCCTAACCCTAACCCTAATACTATCCTAGGGCTGATGCTAACCCTAACCCTAACCCTAACACTATCCTAGGGCTGATGCTAACCCTAACCCTAACTCTAACACTATCTTAGGGCTGAGGCTAACCCTAACCCAAACACTATCCTACGGCTGATGCTAACCCTAACCCTAACCCTAACACTATCCTAGGTCTGATGCTAACCCTAAACCTAACACCATCCTAGGGCTGACGCTAACCCTAACCCTAACCCTAACAATATCCTAGGGCTGATGTTAACCCTAACCCTAACACTATCCTAGGGCTGATGCTAACCCTAACCCTAACCCTAACACTCTCCTTGGGCTGATGCTAACCGTAACCCTAACACTATCCTAGGCCTGATGCTAACCCTAACCCTAACACTATCCTAGGGCTGATGCTAAACCTAACCCTAACCCTAACACTATCCTAGGCCTGATGCTAACCCTAACCCTAACCCTAACACTATCCTAGAGCTGATGCTAACGCTAACCCTAACCCTAACCCTAACCCTAATACTATCCTAGGGCTGATGCTAACCGTAACCCTAACCCTAACACTATCCTAGGGCTGATGCTAACCCTAACCCTAACTCTAACACTATCCTAGGGCTGATGCTAACCCTAACCCTAACACTATCCTAGGGCTGATGCTAACCCTAACCCTAACACTAACACTATCCTAGGGCTGATGCTAACCCTAACCCTAACACTATCCTAGGGCTGATGCTAACCCTAACCCTAACCCTAACACTTTCCTAGGGCTGATGCTAACCCTAACCCTAACCCTAACACTATCCTAAGTCTGATGCTAACCCTAGCCCTCACACTATCCTAGGCCTGATGATAACCCTAACCCTAACCTTAACACTATCCTAGGGCTGATGCTAACCCTAACCCTAACACTATCCTAGAGCTGATGCTAACCCTAACCCTAACACTATCCTAGGCCTGATGATAACCCTAACCCTAACCCTAACGCTATCGTAGGGCTGATGCTAACCCTAACCCTAACACTATCCTAGGGCTGATGCTAACCCTAACCCTAACACTATCCTAGGGCTGATGCTAACCCTAACCCTAACCCTAACACTATCCTAAGTCTGATGCTAACCCTAGCCCTCACACTATCCTAGGCCTGATGATAACCCTAACCCTAACCCTAACACTATCCTAGGGCTGATGCTAACCCTAACCCTAACCCTAACACTATCCTAGGGCTGATGCTAACCCTAACCCTAACACTATCCTAGGGCTGATGCTAACCCTAACCCTAACCCTAACACTATCCTAGGGCTGATGCTAACCCTAACCCTAACACTATCCTAGGGCTGATGCTAACCCTAACCCTAACCCTAACACTATCCTAGGGCTGATGCTAACCCAAACCCTAACACTATCCTAGGGCTGATGCTAACCCTAACCCTAACCCTAACATTATCCTAGGGCTGATGCTAACCCTAACCCTAACCCTAACACTATCCTAGAGCTGATGCTAACGCTAACCCTAACCCTAACCCTAAACCTAATACTATCCTAGGGCTGATGCTAACCCTAACCCTAACCCTAATACTATCCTAGGGCTGATGCTAACCCTAACCCTAACTCTAACACTATCTTAGGGCTGAGGCTAACCCTAACCCAAACACTATCCTACGGTTGATGCTAACCCTAACCCTAACCCTAACACTATCCTAGGGCTGATGCTAACCCTAACCCTAACACTATCCTAGGGCTGATGCTAACCCTAACCCTAACCCTAACACTTTCCTAGGGCTGATGCTAACCCTAACCCTAACACTATCCTAGGGCTGATGCTAACCCTAACCCTAATACTATCCTAGGGCTGATGCTAACCCTAACCCTAACCCTAACACTATCCTGGGGCTGATGCTAACCCTAACCCTAACCCTAACACTATCCTAGGGCTGATGCTAACCCTAACCCTAACACTATCCTAGGCCTGATGCTAACCCTAAACCTAACACTATCCTAGGGCTGATACTAACCCTAACCCTAACCCTAACACTATCATAGGGCTGATGTTAACCCTAACCCTAACACTATCCTAGGGCTGATGCTAACCCTAACACTAACACTATCCTAGGGCTGATGCTAACCCTAACCCTAACCCTAACACTATCCTAGGGCTGATGCTAACCCTAACCCTAACCCTAACACTATCCTAGGCCTGATGCTAACCTAACCCTAACTCTAACACTATCCAAGGGTTTATGTTAACCCTAACACTAACACTATCCTAGGGCTGATGCTAACCCTAAACCTAACCCTAACACTATCCTAGGGCTGATGCTAACCCTAACCCTAACCCTAACACTCTCCTAGGGCTGATGCTAACCCGAACCCTAACACTATCCTAGGCCTGATGCTAACCCTAACCCTAACACTATCCTAGGGCTCATGCTAACCCTAACCCTAACCCTAACACTATCCTAGGCCTGATGCTAACCCTATCCCTAACACTAACACTCTCCTAGGGCTGAGGCTAACCCAAACCCTAACACTATCCTAGGGCTGATGCTAACCCTAACCCTAACCCTAAGACTCTCCTTTGGCTGATGCTAACCGTAACCCTAACACTATCCTAGGCCTGATGCTAACCGTAACCCTAACACTATCCTAGGGCTGATGCTAAACCTAACCCTAACCCTAACACTATCCTAGGCCTGATGCTAACCCTAACCCTAACCCTAACACTATCCTAGAGCTGATGCTAACGCTAACCCTAACCCTAACCCTAACCCTAATACTATCCTAGGGCTGATGCTAACCGTAACCCTAACCCTAACACTATCCTAGGGCTGATGCTAACCCTAACCCTAACTCTAACACTATCCTAGGGCTGATGCTAACCCTAACCCTAACACTATCCTAGGGCTGATGCTAACCCTAACCCTAACCCTAACACTATCCTAGGGCTGATGCTAACCCTAACCCTAACACTATCCTAGGGCTGATGCTAACCCTAACCCTAACCCTAACACTTTCCTAGGGCTGATGCTAACCCTAACCCTAACCCTAACACTATCCTAAGTCTGATGCTAACCCTAGCCCTCACAATATCCTAGGCCTGATGATAACCCTAACCCTAACCTTAACAATATCCTAGGGCTGATGCTAACCCTAACCCTAACCCTAACACTATCCTAGAGCTGATGCTAACCCTAACCCTAACACTATCCTAGGCCTGATGATAACCCTAACCCTAACCCTAACGCTATCGTAGGGCTGATGCTAACCCTAACCCTAACACTATCCTAGGGCTGATGCTAACCCTAACCCTAACACTATCCTAGGGCTGATGCTAACCCTAACCCTAACCCTAACACTATCCTAAGTCTGATGCTAACCCTAGCCCTCACACTATCCTAGGCCTGATGATAACCCTAACCCTAACCCTAACACTATCCTAGGGCTGATGCTATACCTAACCCTAACCCTAACACTATCCTAGGGCTGATGCTAACCCTAACCCTAACACTATCCTAGGGCTGATGCTAACCCTAACCCTAACCCTAACACTATCCTAGGGCTGATGCTAACCCTAACCCTAACACTATCCTAGGGCTGATGCTAACCCTAACCCTAACCCTAACACTATCCTAGGGCTGATGCTAACCCTAACCCTAACACTATCCTAGGGCTGATGCTAACCCTTACCCTAACCCTAACACTATCCTAGGGCTGATGCTAACCCAAACTCTAACACTATCCTAGGGCTGATGCTAACCCTAACCCTAACCCTAACATTATCCTAGGGCTGATGCTAACCCTAACCCTAACCCTAACACTATCCTAGAGCTGATGCTAACGCTAACCCTAACCCTAACCCTAACCCTAATACTATCCTAGGGCTGATGCTAACCCTAACCCTAACCCTAACACTATCAAAGGGCTGATGCTAACCCTAACCCTAACTCTAACACTATCCTAGGGCTGATGCTAACCCTAACCCTAACACTATCCTAGGGCTGATGCTAACCCTAACCCTAACCCTAACACTATCCTAGGGCTGATGCTAACCCTAACCCTAACACTATCCTAGGGCTGATGCTAACCCTAACCCTAACCCTAACACTATCCTAGAGCTGATGCTAACGCTAACCCTAACCCTAACCCTAAACCTAATACTATCCTAGGGCTGATGCTAACCGTAACCCTAACCCTAACACTATCCTAGGGCTGATGCTAACCCTAACCCTAACTCTAACACTATCCTAGGGCTGATGCTAACCCTAACCCTAACACTATCCTAGGGCTGATGCTAACCCTAACCCTAACCCTAACACTATCCTAGGGCTGATGCTAACCCTAACCCTAACTCTAACACTATCCTAGGGCTGATGCTAACCCTAACCCTAACACTATCCTAGGGCTGATGCTAACCCTAACCCTAACTCTAACACTATCCTAGGGCTGATGCTAACCCTAACCCTAACACTATCCTAGGCCTGATGCTAACCCTAACCCTAACACTATCCTAGGGCTGATGCTAACCCTAACCCTAACCCTAACACTATCCCAGGGTTTATGTTAACCCTAACCCTAACACTATCCTAGGGCTGATGCTAACCCTAACCCTAACCCTAACACTCTCCTAGGGCTGATGCAAACCCTATCCCTAACACTATCCTAGGCCTGATGCTAACCCTAACCCTAACACTATCCTAGGGATGATGCTAACCCTAACCCTAACCCTAACACTATCCTAGGCCTGATGCTAACCCTATCCCTAACACTAACACTCTCCTAGGGCTGAGGCTAACCCTAACCCTAACACTATCCTAGGGCTGATGCTAACCCTAACCCTAACCCTAACACTATCCTAGGGTTGATGCTAACCCTAACCCTAACACTATCCTAGGGCTGATGCTAACCCTAACCCTAACCCTAACACTATCCTAGGGCTGATGCTAACCCTAACCCTAACACTATCCTAGGGCTGATGCTAACCCTAACCCTAACCCTAACACTATCCTAGGGCTGATGCTAACCCTAACCCTAACACTATCCTAGGGCTGATGCTAACCCTAACCCTAACCCTAACACTATCGTAGGGCTGATGCTAACCCTAACCCTAACCCTAACACCATCCTAGGGCTGATGCTAACCCTAACCCTAACCCTAACACTATCCTAGAGCTGATGCTAACGCTAACCCTAACCCTAACCCTAACCCTAATACTATCCTAGGGCTGATGCTAACCCTAACCCTAACCCTAACACTATCCTAGGGCTGAGGCTAACCCTAACCCTAACTCTAACACTATCTTAGGGCTGAGGCTAACCCTAACCCAAACACTATCCTACGGCTGATGCTAAGCCTAACACTAACCCTAACACTATCCTAGGTCTGATGCTAACCCTAAACCTAACACTATCCTAGGGCTGATGCTAACCCTAACCGTGACCCTAACACTATCTTAGGGCTGATATTAACCCTAACCCTTACACTATCCTAGGGCTGATGCTAACCCTAACCCTAACCCTAACACTCTCCTTGGGCTGATGCTAACCGTAACCCTAACACTATCCTAGGCCTGATGCTAACCCTAACCCTAACACTATCCTAGGGCTGATGCTAACCCTAACCCTAACCCTAACACTATCCTAGGCCTGATGCTAACCCTAACCCTAACCTTAACACTATCCTAGGGCTGATGCTAACCCTAACCCTAAACCTAACACTTTCCTAGGGCTGATGCTAACCCTAACCCTAACACTATCCTAGGGCTGATGCTAACACTAACCCTAACCCTAACACTATCCTAAGTCTGATGCTAACCCTAGCCCTCACACTATCCTAGGCCTGATGATAACCCTAACCCTAACCCTAACACTATCCTAGGGCTGATGCTAACCCTAACCGTAACCCTAACACTATCCTAGGGCTGATGCTAACCCTAACCCTAACACTATCCTAGGGCTGATGCTAACCCTAACCCTAACCCTAACACTATCCTAGGACTGATGCTAACCCTAACCCTAACACTATCCTAGGGCTGATGCTAACCCTAACCCTAACCCTAACACTATCCTAGAGCTGATGCTAACGCTAACGCTAACCCTAACCCTAACCCTAATACTATCCTAGGGCTGATGCTAACCCTAACCCTAACCCTAACACTATCCTAGGGCTGATGCTAACCCTAACCCTAACTCTAACACTATCTTAGGGCTGAGGCTAACCCTAACCCAAACACTATCCTACGGCTGATGCTAACCCTAACCCTAACCCTAACACTATCCTAGGTCTGATGCTAACCCTAAACCTAACACCATCCTAGGGCTGACGCTAACCCTAACCCTAACCCTAACAATATCCTAGGGCTGATGTTAACCCTAACCCTAACACTATCCTAGGGCTGATGCTAACCCTAACCCTAACCCTAACACTCTCCTTGGGCTGATGCTAACCGTAACCCTAACACTATCCTAGGCCTGATGCTAACCCTAACCCTAACACTATCCTAGGGCTGATGCTAAACCTAACCCTAACCCTAACACTATCCTAGGCCTGATGCTAACCCTAATCCTAACCCTAACACTATCCTAGAGCTGATGCTAACGCTAACCCTAACCCTAACCCTAACCCTAATACTATCCTAGGGCTGATGCTAACCGTAACCCTAACCCTAACACTATCCTAGGGCTGATGCTAACCCTAACCCTAACTCTAACACTATCCTAGGGCTGATGCTAACCCTAACCCTAACACTATCCTAGGGCTGATGCTAACCCTAACCCTAACCCTAACACTATCCTAGGGCTGATGCTAACCCTAACCCTAACACTATCCTAGGGCTGATGCTAACCCTAACCCTAACCCTAACACTTTCCTAGGGCTGATGCTAACCCTAACCCTAACCCTAACACTATCCTAAGTCTGATGCTAACCCGAGCCCTCACACTATCCTAGGCCTGATGATAACCCTAACCCTAACCTTAACACTATCCTAGGGCTGATGCTAACCCTAACCCTAACACTATCCTAGAGCTGATGCTAACCCTAACCCTAACACTATCCTAGGCCTGATGATAACCCTAACCCTAACCCTAACGCTATCGTAGGGCTGATGCTAACCCTAACCCTAACACTATCCTAGGGCTGATGCTAACCCTAACCCTAACACTATCCTAGGGCTGATGCTAACCCCAACCCTAACCCTAACACTATCCTAAGTCTGATGCTAACCCTAGCCCTCACACTATTCTAGGCCTGATGATAACCCTAACCCTAACCCTAACACTATCCTAGGGCTGATGCTAACCCTAACCCTAACCCTAACACTATCCTAGGGCTGATGCTAACCCTAACCCTCACACTATCCTAGGGCTGATGCTAACCCTAACCCTAACCCTAACACTATCCTAGGGCTGATGCTAACCCTAACCCTAACACTATCCTAGGGCTGATGCTAACCCTAACCCTAACCCTAACACTATCCTAGGGCTGATGCTAACCCAAACCCTAACACTATCCTAGGGCTGATGCTAACCCTAACCCTAACCCTAACATTATCCTAGGGCTGATGCTAACCCTAACCCTAACCCTAACACTATCCTAGAGCTGATGCTAACGCTAACCCTAACCCTAACCCTAACCCTAATACTATCCTAGGGCTGATGCTAACCCTAACCCTAACCCTAACACTATCCTAGGGCTGATGCTAACCCTAACCCTAACTCTAACACTATCTTAGGGCTGATGCTAACCCTAACCCTAACACTATCCTAGGGCTGATGCTAACCCTAACCCTAATACTATCCTAGGGCTGATGCTAACCCTAACCCTAACCCTAACACTATCCTGGGGCTGATGCTAACCCTAACCCTAACCCTAACACTATCCTAGGGCTGATGCTAACCCTAACCCTAACACTATCCTAGGCCTGATGCTAACCCTAAACCTAACACTATCCTAGGGCTGATACTAACCCTAACCCTAACCCTAACACTATCATAGGGCTGATGTTAACCCTAACCATAACACTATCCTAGGGCTGATGCTAACCCTAACACTAACACTATCCTAGGGCTGATGCTAACCCTAACCCTAACCCTAACACTATCCTAGGGCTGATGCTAACCCTAACCCTAACCCTAACACTATCCTAGGCCTGATGCTAACCTAACCCTAACTCTAACACTATCCAAGGGTTTATGTTAACCCTAACACTAACACTATCCTAGGGCTGATGCTAACCCTAACCCTAACACTATCCTAGGGCTGATGCTAACCCTAACCCTAACCCTAACACTTTCCTAGGGCTGATGCTAACCCTAACCCTAACCCTAACACTATCCTAAGTCTGATGCTAACCCTAGCCCTCACAATATCCTAGGCCTGATGATAACCCTAACCCTAACCTTAACACTATCCTAGGGCTGATGCTAACCCTAACCCTAACCCAACACTATCCTAGAGCTGATGCTAACCCTAACCCTAACACTATCCTAGGCCTGATGATCACCCTAACCCTAACCCTAACGCTATCGTAGGGCTGATGCTAACCCTAACCCTAACACTATCCTAGGGCTGATGCTAACCCTAACCCTAACACTATCCTAGGGCTGATGCTAACCCTAACCCTAACCCTAACACTATCCTAAGTCTGATGCTAACCCTAGCCCTCACACTATCCTAGGCCTGATGATAACCCTAACCCTAACCCTAACACTATCCTAGGGCTGATGCTAACCCTAACCCTAACCCTAACACTATCCTAGGGCTGATGCTAACCCTAACCCTAACACTATCCTAGGGCTGATGCTAACCCTAACCCTAACCCTAACACTATCCTAGGGCTGATGCTAACCCTAACCCTAACACTATCCTAGGGCTGATGCTAACCCTAACCCTAACCCTAACACTATCCTAGGGCTGATGCTAACCCTAACCCTAACACTATCCTAGGGCTGATGCTAACCCTTACCCTAACCCTAACACTATCCTAGGGCTGATGCTAACCCAAACCCTAACAATATCCTAGGGCTGATGCTAACCCTAACCCTAACCCTAACATTATCCTAGGGCTGATGCTAACCCTAACCCTAACCCTAACACTATCCTAGAGCTGATGCTAACGCTAACCCTAACCCTAACCCTAACCCTAATACTATCCTAGGGCTGATGCTAACCCTAACCCTAACCCTAACACTATCCTAGGGCTGATGCTAACCCTAACCCTAACTCTAACACTATCCTAGGGCTGATGCTAACCCTAACCCTAACACTATCCTAGGGCTGATGCTAACCCTAACCCTAACCCTAACACTATCCTAGGGCTGATGCTAACCCTAACCCTAACACTATCCTAGGGCTGATGCTAACCCTAACCCTAACCCTAACACTATCCTAGAGCTGATGCTAACGCTAACCCTAACCCTAACCCTAACCCTAATACTATCCTAGGGCTGATGCTAACCGTAACCCTAACCCTAACACTATCCTAGGGCTGATGCTAACCCTAACCCTAACTCTAACACTATCCTAGGGCTGATGCTAACCCTAACCCTAACACTATCCTAGGGCTGATGCTAACCCTAACCCTAACCCTAACACTATCCTAGGGCTGATGCTAACCCTAACCCTAACACTATCCTAGGGCTGATGCTAACCCTAACCCTAACCCTAACACTTTCCTAGGGCTGATGCTAACCCTAACCCTAACCCTAACACTATCCTAAGTCTGATGCTAACCCTAGCCCTCACACTATCCTAGGCCTGATGATAACCCTAACCCTAACCTTAACACTATCCTAGGGCTGATGCTAACCCTAACCCTAACCCTAACACTATCCTAGAGCTGATGCTAACCCTAACCCTAACACTATCCTAGGCCTGATGATAACCCTAACCCTAACCCTAACGCTATCGTAGGGCTGATGCTAACCCTAACCCTAACACTATCCTAGGGCTGATGCTAACCCTAACCCTAACACTATCCTAGGGCTGATGCTAACCCTAACCCTAACCCTAACACTATCCTAAGTCTGATGCTAACCCTAGCCCTCACACTATCCTAGGCCTGATGATAACCCTAACCCTAACCCTAACACTATCCTAGGGCTGATGCTAACCCTAACCCTAACCCTAACACTATCCTAGGGCTGATGCTAACCCTAACCCTAACACTATCCTAGGGCTGATGCTAACCCTAACCCTAACCCTAACACTATCCTAGGCTGATGCTAACCCTAACCCTAACACTATCCTAGGGCTGATGGTAACCCTAACCCTAACCCTAACACTATCCTAGGGCTGATGCTAACCCTAACCCTAACACTATCCTAGGGCTGATGCTAACCCTAACCCTAACCCTAACACTATCCTAGGGCTGATGCTAACCCAAACCCTAACACTATCCTAGGGCTGATGCTAACCCTAATCCTAACCCTAACATTATCCTAGGGCTGATGCTAACCCTAACCCTAACCCTAACACTATCCTAGAGCTGATGCTAACGCTAACCCTAACCCTAACCCTAACCCTAATACTATCCTAGGGCTGATGCTAACCCTAACCCTAACCCTAACACTATCCTAGGGCTGATGCTAACCCTAACCCTAACTCTAACACTATCTTAGGGCTGAGGCTAACCCTAACCCAAACACTATCCTACGGCTGATGCTAACCCTAACCCTAACCCTAACACTATCCTAGGGCTGATGCTAACCCTAACCCTAACACTATCCTAGGGCTGATGCTAACCCTAACCCTAACCCTAACACTTTCCTAGGGCTGATGCTAACCCTAACCCTAACACTATCCTAGGGCTGATGCTAACCCTAACCCTAATACTATCCTAGGGCTGATGCTAACCCTAACCCTAACCCTAACACTATCCTGGGGCTGATGCTAACCCTAACCCTAACCCTAACACTATCCTACGGCTGATGCTAACCCTAACCCTAACACTATCCTAGGCCTGATGCTAACCCTAACCCTAACACTTACACTATCCTAGGGCTGATGCTAACCCTAACCCTATCCCTAACACTATCCTAGGTCTGATGCTAACCCTAAACCTAACACTATCCTAGGGCTGATACTAACCCTAATCCTAACCCTAACACTATCATAGGGCTGATGTTAACCCTAACACTAACACTCTCCTAGGGCTGAGGCTAACCCAAACCCTAACACTATCCTCGGGCTGATGCTAACCCTAACCCTAACCCTAACACTATCCTAGGGTAGATGCTAACCCTAACCCTAATACTATCCTAGGGCTGATCTTAACCCTAACCCTAACCCTAACACTATCCTAGGGCTGATGCTAACCCTAACCCTAACACTATCCTAGGGCTGATGCTAACCCTAACCCTAACCCTAACACTATCCTAGGGCTGATGCTAACCCTAACCCTAACCCTAACACTATCCTAGGGCTGATGCTAACCCTAACCCTAACCCTAACACTATCCTAGGGCTGATGCTAACCCTAACCCTAACCCTAACACTATCCTAGGGCTGATGCTAACCCTAACCCTAACCCTAACACTATCCTAGAGCTGATGCTAACGCTAACGCTAACCCTAACCCTAACCCTAATACTATCCTAGGGCTGATGCTAACCCTAACCCTAACCCTAACACTATCCTAGGGCTGATGCTAACCCTAACCCTAACTCTAACACTATCTTAGGGCTGAGGCTAACCCTAACCCAAACACTATCCTACGGCTGATGCTAACCCTAAACCTAACCCTAACACTATCCTAGGTGTGATGCTAACCCTAAACCTAACACCATCCTAGGGCTGACGCTAACCCTAACCCTAACCCTAAAACTATCCTAGGGCTGATGTTAACCCTAACCCTAACACTATCCTAGGGCTGATGCTAACCCTAACCCCAACCCTAACACTCTCCTTGGGCTGATGCTAACCGTAACCCTAACACTATCCTAGGCCTGATGCTAACCCTAACCCTAACACTATCCTAGGGCTGATGCTAACCCTAACCCTAACCCTAACACTATCCTAGGGCTGATGCTAACCCTAACCCTAACCCTAACACTATCCTAGGCCTGATGCTAACCCTAACCCTAACTCTAACACTATCCTAGGGTTTATGTTAACCCTAACCCTAACACTATCCTAGGGCTGATGCTAACCCTAAACCTAACCCTAACACTATCCTAGGGCTGATGCTAACCCTAACCCTAACCCTAACACTCTCCTAGGGCTGATGCTAACCTGAACCCTAACACTATCCTAGGCCTGATGCTAACCCTAACCCTAACACTATCCTAGGGCTGATGCTAACCCTAACCCTAACCCTAACACTATCCTAGGCCTGATGCTAACCCTATCCCTAACACTAACACTCTCCTAGGGCTGAGGCTAACCCAAACCCTAACAGTATCCTAGGGCTGATGCTAACCCTAACCCTAACCCTAACACTATCCTAGGGTAGATGCTAACCCTAACCCTAACACTATCCTAGGGCTGATGCTAACCCTAACCCTAACCCTAACACTATCCTAGGGCTGATGCTAACCCTAACCTTAACACTATCCTAGGGCTGATGCTAACCCTAACCCTAACCCTAACACTATGCTAGGGCTGATGCTAACCCTAACCCTAACACTATCCTAGGGCTGATGCTAACCCTAACCCTAACCCTAACACTATCCTAGGGCTGATGCTAACCCTAACCCTAACACTATCCTAGGGCTGATGCTAACCCTAACCCTAACCCTAACACTATCCTAGAGCTGATGCTAACGCTAACGCTAACCCTAACCCTAACCCTAATACTATCCTAGGGCTGATGCTAACCCTAACCCTAACCCTAACACTATCCTAGGGCTGATGCTAACCCTAACCCTAACACTATCCTAGGCCTGATGATAACCCTAACCCTAACCTTAACACTATCCTAGGGCTGATGCTAACCCTAACCATAACCCTAACACTATCCTAGAGCTGATGCTAACCCTAACCCTAACACTATCCTAGGCCTGATGATAACCCTAACCCTAACCCTAACGCTATCGTAGGGCTGATGCTAACCCTAACCCTAACACTATCCTAGGGCTGATGCTAACCCTAACCCTAACACTATCCTAGGGCTGATGCTAACCCTAACCCTAACCCTAACACTATCCTAAGTCTGATGCTAACCCTAGCCCTCACACTATCCTAGGCCTGATGATAACCCTAACCCTAACCCTAACACTATCCTAGGGCTGATGCTAACCCTAACCCTAACCCTAACACTATCCTAGGGCTGATGCTAACCCTAACCCTAACACTATCCTAGGGCTGATGCTAACCCTAACCCTAACCCTAACACTATCCTAGGGCTGATGCTAACCCTAACCCTAACACTATCCTAGGGCTGATGCTAACCCTAACCCTAACCCTAACACTATCCTAGGGCTGATGCTAACCCTAACCCTAACACTATCCTAGGGCTGATGCTAACCCTTACCCTAACCCTAACACTATCCTAGGGCTGATGCTAACCCAAACCCTAACACTATCCTAGGGCTGATGCTAACCCTAACCCTAACCCTAACATTATCCTAGGGCTGATGCTAACCCTAACCCTAACCCTAACACTATCCTAGAGCTGATGCTAACGCTAACCCTAACCCTAACCCTAACACTAATACTATCCTAGGGCTGATGCTAACCCTAACCCTAACCCTAACACTATCCTAGGGCTGATGCTAACCCTAACCCTAACTCTAACACTATCCTAGGGCTGATGCTAACCCTAACCCTAACACTATCCTAGGGCTGATGCTAACCCTAACCCTAACCCTAACACTATCCTAGGGCTGATGCTAAACCTAACCCTAACACTATCCTAGGGCTGATGCTAACCCTAACCCTAACCCTAACACTATCCTAGAGCTGATGCTAACGCTAACCCTAACCCTAACCCTAACCCTAATACTATCCTAGGGCTGATGCTAACCGTAACCCTAACCCTAACACTATCCTAGGGCTGATGCTAACCCTAACCCTAACTCTAAGAGTATCCTAGGGCTGATGCTAACCCTAACCCTAACACTATCCTAGGGCTGATGCTAACCCTAACCCTAACAATAACACTCTCCTAGGGCTGATGCTAACCCTAACCCTAACACTATCCTAGGGCTGATGCTAACCCTAACCCTAACCCTAACACTATCCTAAGTCTGATGCTAACCCTAGCCCTCACACTATCCTAGGCCTGATGATAACCCTAACCCTAACCTTAACACTATCCTAGGGCTGATGCTAACCCTAACCCTAACCCTAACACTATCCTAGAGCTGATGCTAACCCTAACCCTAACACTATCCTAGGCCTGATGATAACCCTAACCCTAACCCTAACGCTATCGTAGGGCTGATGCTAACCCTAACCCTAACACTATCCTAGGGCTTATGCTAACCCTAACCCTAAAACTATCCTAGGGCTGATGCTAACCCTAACCCTAACCCTAACACTATCCTAAGTCTGATGCTAACCCTAGCCCTCACACTATCCTAGGCCTGATGATAACCCTAACCCTAACCCTAACACTATCCTAGGGCTGATGCTAACCCTAACCCTAACCCTAACACTATCCTAGGGCTGATGCTAACCCTAACCCTAACACTATCCTAGGGCTGATGCTAACCCTAACCCTAACCCTAACACTATCCTAGGGCTGATGCTAACCCTAACCCTAACACTATCCTAGGGCTGATGCTAACCCTAACCCTAACCCTAACACTATCCTAGGGCTGATGCTAACCCTAACCCTAACACTATCCTAGGGCTGATGCTAACCCTAACCCTAACCCTAACACTATCCTAGGGCTGATGCTAACCCAAACCCTAACACTATCCTAGGGCTGATGCTAACCCTAACCCTAACCCTAACACTATCCTAGAGCTGATGCTAACGCTAACCCTAACCCTAACCCTAACCCTAATACTATCCTAGGGCTGATGCTAACCCTAACGCTAACCCTAACACTATCCTAGGGCTGATGCTAACCCTAACCCTAACTCTAACACTATCTTAGGGCTGAGGCTAACCCTAACCCAAACACTATCCTACGGCTGATGCTAACCCTAACCCTAACCCTAACACTATCCTAGGGCTGATGCTAACCCTAACCCTAACACTATCCTAGGGCTGATGCTAACCCTAACCCTAACCCTAACACTTTCCTAGGGCTGATGCTAACCCGAACCCTAACACTATTCTAGGGCTGATGCTAACCCTAACCCTAATACTATCCTAGGGCTGATGCTAACCCTAACCCTAACCCTAACACTATCCTGGGGCTGATGCTAACCCTAACCCTAACCCTAACACTATCCTAGGGCTGATGCTAACCCTAACCCTAACACTATCCTAGGCCTGATGCTAACCCTAACCCTAACACTTACACTATCCTAGGGCTGATGCTAACCCTAACCCTATCCCTAACACTATCGTAGGTCTGATGCTAACCCTAAACCTAACACTATCCTAGGGCTGATACTAACCCTAACCCTAAACCTAACACTATCATAGGGCTGATGTTAACCCTAACACTAACACTCTCCTAGGGCTGAGGCTAACCCAAACCCTAACACTATCCTCGGGCTGATGCTAACCCTAACCCTAACCCTAACACTATCCTAGGGTAGATGCTAACCCTAACCCTAACACTATCCTAGGGCTGATGCTAACCCTAACCCTAACCCTAACACTATCCTAGGGCTGATGCTAACCCTAACCCTAACACTATCCTAGGGCTGATGCTAACCCTAACCCTAACCCTAACACTATCCTAGGGCTGATGCTAACCCTAACCCTAACCCTAACACTATCCTAGGGCTGATGCTAACCCTAACCCTAACCCTAACACTATCCTAGGGCTGATGCTAACCCTAACCCTAACCCTAACACTATCCTAGGGCTGATGCTAACCCTAACCCTAACCCTAACACTATCCTAGAGCTGATGCTAACGCTAACGCTAACCCTAACCCTAACCCTAATACTATCCTAGGGCTGATGATAACCCTAACCCTAACCCTAACACTATCCTAGGGCTGATGCTAACCCTAACTCTAACTCTAACACTATCTTAGGGCTGAGGCTAACCCTAACCCAAACACTATCCTACGGCTGATGCTAACCCTAAACCTAACCCTAACACTATCCTAGGTGTGATGCTAACCCTAAACCTAACACCATCCTAGGGCTGACGCTAACCCTAACCCTAACCCTAAAACTATCCTAGGGCTGATGTTAACCCTAACCCTAACACTATCCTAGGGCTGATGCTAACCCTAACCCTAACCCTAACACTCTCCTTGGGCTGATGCTAACCGTAACCCTAACACTATCCTAGGCCTGATGCTAACCCTAACCCTAACACTATCCTAGGGCTGATGCTAACCCTAACCCTAACCCTAACACTATCCTAGGGCTGATGCTAACCCTAACCCTAACCCTAACACTATCCTAGGCCTGATGCTAACCCTAACCCTAACTCTAACACTATCCTAGGGTTTATGTTAACCCTAACCCTAACACTATCCTAGGGCTGATGCTAACCCTAAACCTAACCCTAACACTATCCTAGGGCTGATGCTAACCCTAACCCTAACCCTAACACTCTCCTAGGGCTGATGCTAACCTGAACCCTAACACTATCCTAGGCCTGATGCTAACCCTAACCCTAACACTATCCTAGGGCTGATGCTAACCCTAACCCTAACCCTAACACTATCCTAGGCCTGATGCTAACCCTATCCCTAACACTAACACTCTCCTAGGGCTGAGGCTAACCCAAACCCTAACAGTATCCTAGGGCTGATGCTAACCCTAACCCTAACCCTAACACTATCCTAGGGTAGATGCTAACCCTAACGCTAACACTATCCTAGGGCTGATGCTAACCCTAACCCTAACCCTAACACTATCCTAGGGCTGATGCTAACCCTAACCTTAACACTATCCTAGGGCTGATGCTAACCCTAACCCTAACCCTAACACTATGCTAGGGCTGATGCTAACCCTAACCCTAACACTATCCTAGGGCTGATGCTAACCCTAACCCTAACCCTAACACTATCCTAGGGCTGATGCTAACCCTAACCCTAACACTATCCTAGGGCTGATGCTAACCCTAACCCTAACCCTAACACTATCCTAGAGCTGATGCTAACGCTAACGCTAACCCTAACCCTAACCCTAATACTATCCTAGGGCTGATGCTAACCCTAACCCTAACCCTAACACTATCCTAGGGCTGATGCTAACCCTAACCCTAACACTATCCTAGGCCTGATGATAACCCTAACCCTAACCTTAACACTATCCTAGGGCTGATGCTAACCCTAACCCTAACCCTAACAGTATCCTAGAGCTGATGCTAACCCTAACCCTAACACTATCCTAGGCCTGATGATAACCCTAACCCTAAACCTAACGCTATCGTAGGGCTGATGCTAACCCTAACCCTAACACTATCCTAGGGCTGATGCTAACCCTAACCCTAACACTATCCTAGGGCTGATGCTAACCCTAACCCTAACCCTAACACTATCCTAAGTCTGATGCTAACCCTAGCCCTCACACTATCCTAGGCCTGATGATAACCCTAACCCTAACCCTAACACTATCCTAGGGCTGATGCTAACCCTAACCCTAACCCTAACACTATCCTAGGGCTGATGCTAACCCTAACCCTAACACTATCCTAGGGCTGATGCTAACCCTAACCCTAACCCTAACACTATCCTAGGGCTGATGCTAACCCTAACCCTAACACTATCCTAGGGCTGATGCTAACCCTAACCCTAACCCTAACACTATCCTAGGGCTGATGCTAACCCTAACCCTAACACTATCCTAGGGCTGATGCTAACCCTTACCCTAACCCTAACACTCTCCTAGGGCTGATGCTAACCCAAACCCTAACACTATCCTAGGGCTGATGCTAACCCTAACCCTAACCCTAACATTATCCTAGGGCTGATGCTAACCCTAACCCTAACCCTAACACTATCCTAGAGCTGATGCTAACGCTAACCCTAACCCTAACCCTAACACTAATACTATCCTAGGGCTGATGCTAACCCTAACCCTAACCCTAACACTATCCTAGGGCTGATGCTAACCCTAACCCTAACTCTAACACTATCCTAGGGCTGATGCTAACCCTAACCCTAACACTATCCTAGGGCTGATGCTAACCCTAACCCTAACCCTAACACTATCCTAGGGCTGATGCTAACCCTAACCCTAACACTATCCTAGGGCTGATGCTAACCCTAACCCTAACCCTAACACTATCCTAGAGCTGATGCTAACGCTAACCCTAACCCTAACCCTAACCCTAATACTATCCTAGGGCTGATGCTAACCGTAACCCTAACCCTAACACTATCCTAGGGCTGATGCTAACCCTAACCCTAACTCTAACACTATCCTAGGGCTGATGCTAACCCTAACCCTAACACTATCCTAGGGCTGATGCTAACCCTAACCCTAACCCTAACACTCTCCTAGGGCTGATGCTAACCCTAACCCTAACACTATCCTAGGGCTGATGCTAACCCTAACCCTAACCCTAACACTTTCCTAGGGCTGATGCTAACCCTAACCCTAACCCTAACACTATCCTAAGTCTGATGCTAACCCTAGCCCTCACACTATCCTAGGCCTGATGATAACCCTAACCCTAACCTTAACACTATCCTAGGGCTGATGCTAACCCTAACCCTAACCCTAACACTATCCTAGAGCTGATGCTAACCCTAACCCTAACACTATCCTAGGCCTGATGATAACCCTAACCCTAACCCTAACGCTATCGTAGGGCTGATGCTAACCCTAACCCTAACACTCTCCTAGGGCTGAGGCTAACCCAAACCCTAACACTATCCTCGGGCTGATGCTAACCCTAACCCTAACCCTAACACTATCCTAGGGTAGATGCTAACCCTAACCCTAACACTATCCTAGGGCTGATGCTAACCCTAACCCTAACCCTAACACTATCCTAGGGCTGATGCTAACCCTAACCCTAACACTATCCTAGGGCTGATGCTAACCCTAACCCTAACCCTAACACTATCCTAGGGCTGATGCTAACCCTAACCCTAACCCTAACACTATCCTAGGGCTGATGCTAACCCTAACCCTAACCCTAACACTATCCTAGGGCTGATGCTAACCCTAACCCTAACCCTAACACTATCCTAGGGCTGATGCTAACCCTAACCCTAACCCTAACACTATCCTAGAGCTGATGCTAACGCTAACGCTAACCCTAACCCTAACCCTAATACTATCCTAGGGCTGATGCTAACCCTAACCCTAACCCTAACACTATCCTAGGGCTGATGCTAACCCTAACTCTAACTCTAACACTATCTTAGGGCTGAGGCTAACCCTAACCCAAACACTATCCTACGGCTGATGCTAACCCTAAACCTAACCCTAACACTATCCTAGGTGTGATGCTAACCCTAAACCTAACACCATCCTAGGGCTGACGCTAACCCTAACCCTAACCCTAAAACTATCCTAGGGCTGATGTTAACCCTAACCCTAACACTATCCTAGGGCTGATGCTAACCCTAACCCTAACCCTAACACTCTCCTTGGGCTGATGCTAACCGTAACCCTAACACTATCCTAGGCCTGATGCTAACCCTAACCCTAACACTATCCTAGGGCTGATGCTAACCCTAACCCTAACCCTAACACTATCCTAGGGCTGATGCTAACCCTAACCCTAACCCTAACACTATCCTAGGCCTGATGCTAACCCTAACCCTAACTCTAACACTATCCTAGGGTTTATGTTAACCCTAACCCTAACACTATCCTAGGGCTGATGCTAACCCTAAACCTAACCCTAACACTATCCTAGGGCTGATGCTAACCCTAACCCTAACCCTAACACTCTCCTAGGGCTGATGCTAACCTGAACCCTAACACTATCCTAGGCCTGATGCTAACCCTAACCCTAACACTATCCTAGGGCTGATGCTAACCCTAACCCTAACCCTAACACTATCCTAGGCCTGATGCTAACCCTATCCCTAACACTAACACTCTCCTAGGGCTGAGGCTAACCCAAACCCTAACAGTATCCTAGGGCTGATGCTAACCCTAACCCTAACCCTAACACTATCCTAGGGTAGATGCTAACCCTAACGCTAACACTATCCTAGGGCTGATGCTAACCCTAACCCTAACCCTAACACTATCCTAGGGCTGATGCTAACCCTAACCTTAACACTATCCTAGGGCTGATGCTAACCCTAACCCTAACCCTAACACTATGCTAGGGCTGATGCTAACCCTAACCCTAACACTATCCTAGGGCTGATGCTAACCCTAACCCTAACCCTAACACTATCCTAGGGCTGATGCTAACCCTAACCCTAACACTATCCTAGGGCTGATGCTAACCCTAACCCTAACCCTAACACTATCCTAGAGCTGATGCTAACGCTAACGCTAACCCTAACCCTAACCCTAATACTATCCTAGGGCTGATGCTAACCCTAACCCTAACCCTAACACTATCCTAGGGCTGATGCTAACCCTAACCCTAACACTATCCTAGGCCTGATGATAACCCTAACCCTAACCTTAACACTATCCTAGGGCTGATGCTAACCCTAACCCTAACCCTAACACTATCCTAGAGCTGATGCTAACCCTAACCCTAACACTATCCTAGGCCTGATGATAACCCTAACCCTAAACCTAACGCTATCGTAGGGCTGATGCTAACCCTAACCCTAACACTATCCTAGGGCTGATGCTAACCCTAACCCTAACACTATCCTAGGGCTGATGCTAACCCTAACCCTAACCCTAACACTATCCTAAGTCTGATGCTAACCCTAGCCCTCACACTATCCTAGGCCTGATGATAACCCTAACCCTAACCCTAACACTATCCTAGGGCTGATGCTAACCCTAACCCTAACCCTAACACTATCCTAGGGCTGATGCTAACCCTAACCCTAACACTATCCTAGGGCTGATGCTAACCCTAACCCTAACCCTAACACTATCCTAGGGCTGATGCTAACCCTAACCCTAACACTATCCTAGGGCTGATGCTAACCCTAACCCTAACCCTAACACTATCCTAGGGCTGATGCTAACCCTAACCCTAACACTATCCTAGGGCTGATGATAACCCTTACCCTAACCCTAACACTCTCCTAGGGCTGATGCTAACCCAAACCCTAACACTATCCTAGGGCTGATGCTAACCCTAACCCTAACCCTAACATTATCCTAGGGCTGATGCTAACCCTAACCCTAACCCTAACACTATCCTAGAGCTGATGCTAACGCTAACCCTAACCCTAACCCTAACACTAATACTATCCTAGGGCTGATGCTAACCCTAACCCTAACCCTAACACTATCCTAGGGCTGATGCTAACCCTAACCCTAACTCTAACACTATCCTAGGGCTGATGCTAACCCTAACCCTAACACTATCCTAGGGCTGATGCTAACCCTAACCCTAACCCTAACACTATCCTAGGGCTGATGCTAACCCTAACCCTAACACTATCCTAGGGCTGATGCTAACCCTAACCCTAACCCTAACACTATCCTAGAGCTGATGCTAACGCTAACCCTAACCCTAACCCTAACCCTAATACTATCCTAGGGCTGATGCTAACCGTAACCCTAACCCTAACACTATCCTAGGGCTGATGCTAACCCTAACCCTAACTCTAACACTATCCTAGGGCTGATGCTAACCCTAACCCTAACACTATCCTAGGGCTGATGCTAACCCTAACCCTAACCCTAACACTCTCCTAGGGCTGATGCTAACCCTAACCCTAACACTATCCTAGGGCTGATGCTAACCCTAACCCTAACCCTAACACTTTCCTAGGGCTGATGCTAACCCTAACCCTAACCCTAACACTATCCTAAGTCTGATGCTAACCCTAGCCCTCACACTATCCTAGGCCTGATGATAACCCTAACCCTAACCTTAACACTATCCTAGGGCTGATGCTAACCCTAACCCTAACCCTAACACTATCCTAGAGCTGATGCTAACCCTAACCCTAACACTATCCTAGGCCTGATGATAACCCTAACCCTAACCCTAACGCTATCGTAGGGCTGATGCTAACCCTAACCCTAACACTATCCTAGGGCTTATGCTAACCCTAACCCTAACACTATCCTAGGGCTGATGCTAACCCTAACCCTAACCCTAACACTATCCTAAGTCTGATGCTAACCCTAGCCCTCACACTATCCTAGGCCTGATGATAACCCTAACCCTAACCCTAACACTATCCTAGGGCTGATGCTAACCCTAACCCTAACCCTAACACTATCCTAGGGCTGATGCTAACCCTAACCCTAACACTATCCTAGGGCTGATGCTAACCCTAACCCTAACCCTAACACTATCCTAGGGCTGATGCTAACCCTAACCCTAACACTATCCTAGGGCTGATGCTAACCCTAACCCTAACCCTAACACTATCCTAGGGCTGATGCTAACCCTAACCCTAACACTATCCTAGGGCTGATGCTAACCCTAACCCTAACCCTAACACTATCCTAGGGCTGATGCTAACCCAAACCCTAACACTATCCTAGGGCTGATGCTAACCCTAACCCTAACCCTAACACTATCCTAGAGCTGATGCTAACGCTAACCCTAACCCTAACCCTAACCCTAATACTATCCTAGGGCTGATGCTAACCCTAACGCTAACCCTAACACTATCCTAGGGCTGATGCTAACCCTAACCCTAACTCTAACACTATCTTAGGGCTGAGGCTAACCCTAACCCAAACACTATCCTACGGCTGATGCTAACCCTAACCCTAACCCTAACACTATCCTAGGGCTGATGCTAACCCTAACCCTAACACTATCCTAGGGCTGATGCTAACCCTAACCCTAACCCTAACACTTTCCTAGGGCTGATGCTAACCCTAATCCTAACACTATCCTAGGGCTGATGCTAACCCTAACCCTAATACTATCCTAGGGCTGATGCTAACCCTAACCCTAACCCTAACACTATCCTGGGGCTGATGCTAACCCTAACCCTAACCCTAACACTATCCTAGGGCTGATGCTAACCCTAACCCTAACACTATCCTAGGCCTGATGCTAACCCTAACCCTAACACTTACACTATCCTAGGGCTGATGCTAACCCTAACCCTATCCCTAACACTATCCTAGGTCTGATGCTAACCCTAAACCTAACACTATCCTAGGGCTGATACTAACCCTAACCCTAACCCTAACACTATCATAGGGCTGATGTTAACCCTAACGCTAACACTATCCTAGGGCTGATGCTAACCCTAACACTAACACTATTCTAGGGCTGATGCTGACCCTAACCCTAACCCTAACACTATCCTAGGGCTGATGCTAACCATAACCCTAACCCTAACACTATCCTAGGCCTGATGCTAACCTAACCCTAACTCTAACACTATCCTAGGGTTTATGTTAACCCTAACCCTAACACTATCCTAGGGCTGATGCTAACCCTAAACCTAACCCTAACACTATCCTAGGGCTGATGCTAACCCTAACCCTAACCCTAACACTCTCCTAGGGCTGATGCTAACCCGAACCCTAACACTATCCTAGGCCTGATGCTAACCCTAACCCTAACACTATCCTAGGGCTCATGCTAACCCTAACCCTAACCCTAACACTATCCTAGGCCTGATGCTAACCCTATCCCTAACACTAACACTCTCCTAGGGCTGAGGCTAACCCAAACCCTAACACCATCCTAGGGCTGATGCTAACCCTAACCCTAACCCTAACACTATCCTAGGGTAGATGCTAACCCTAACCCTAACACTATCCTAGGGCTGATGCTAACCCTAACCCTAACCCTAACACTATCCTAGGGCTGATGCTAACCCTAACCCTAACACTATCCTAGGGCTGATGCTAACCCTAACCCTAACCCTAACACTATCCTAGGGCTGATGCTAACCCTAACCCTAACCCTAACACTATCCTAGGGCTGATGCTAACCCTAACCCTAACCCTAACACTATCCTAGGGCTGATGCTAACCCTAACCCTAACCCTAACACTATCCTAGGGCTGATGCTAACCCTAACCCTAACCCTAACACTATCCTAGAGCTGATGCTAACGCTAACGCTAACCCTAACCCTAACCCTAATACTATCCTAGGGCTGATGCTAACCCTAACCCTAACCCTAACACTATCCTAGGGATGATGCTAACCCTAACCCTAACTCTAACACTATCTTAGGGCTGAGGCTAACCCTAACCCAAACACTATCCTACGGCTGATGCTAACCCTAACCCTAACCCTAACACTATCCTAGGTGTGATGCTAACCCTAAACCTAACACCATCCTAGGGCTGACGCTAACCCTAACCCTAACCCTAACACTATCCTAGGGCTGATGTTAACCCTAACCCTAACACTATCCTAGGGCTGATGCTAACCCTAACCCTAACCCTAACACTCTCCTTGGGCTGATGCTAACCGTAACCCTAACACTATCCTAGGCCTGATGCTAACCCTAACCCTAACACTATCCTAGGGCTGATGCTAACCCTAACCCTAACCCTAACACTATCCTAGGGCTGATGCTAACCCTAACCCTAACCCTAACACTATCCTAGGCCTGATGCTAACCCTAACCCTAACTCTAACACTATCCTAGGGTTTATGTTAACCATAACCCTAACACTATCCTAGGGCTGATGCTAACCCTAAACCTAACCCTAACACTATCCTAGGGCTGATGCTAACCCTAACCCTAACCCTAACACTCTCCTAGGGCTGATGCTAACCCGAACCCTAACACTATCCTAGGCCTGATGCTAACCCTAACCCTAACACTATCCTAGGGCTGATGCTAACCCTAACCCTAACCCTAACACTATCCTAGGCCTGATGCTAACCCTATCCCTAACACTAACACTCTCCTAGGGCTGAGGCTAACCCAAACCCTAACACTATCCTAGGGCTGATGCTAACCCTAACCCTAATCCTAACAGTATCCTAGGGTAGATGCTAACCCTAACCCTAACACTATCCTAGGGCTGATGCTAACCCTAACCCTAACCCTAACACTATCCTAGGGCTGATGCTAACCCTAACCTTAACACTATCCTAGGGCTGATGCTAACCCTAACCCTAACCCTAACACTATCCTAGGGCTGATGCTAACCCTAACCCTAACACTATCCTAGGGCTGATGCTAACCCTAACCCTAACCCTAACACTATCCTAGGGCTGATGCTAACCCTAACCCTAACACTATCCTAGGGCTGATGCTAACCCTAACCCTAACCCTAACACTTTCCTAGGGCTGATGCTAACCCTAACCCTAACACTATCCTAGGGCTGATGCTAACCCTAACCCTAATACTATCCTAGGGCTGATGCTAACCCTAACCCTAACCCTAACACTATCCTGGGGCTGATGCTAACCCTAACCCTAACCCTAACACTATCCTAGGGCTGATGCTAACCCTAACCCTAACACTATCCTAGGCCTGATGCTAACCCTAACCCTAACACTTACACTATCCTAGGGCTGATGCTAACCCTAACCCTAACCCTAACACTATCCTAGGTCTGATGCTAACCCTAAACCTAACACTATCCTAGGGCTGATACTAACCCTAACCCTAACCCTAACACTATCATAGGGCTGATGTTAACCCTAACCCTAACACTATCCTAGGGCTGATGCTAACCCTAACACTAACACTATCCTAGGGCTGATGCTAACCCTAACCCTAACCCTAACACTATCCTAGGGCTGATGCTAACCCTAACCCTAACCCTAACACTATCCTAGGCCTGATGCTAACCTAACCCTAACTGTAACACTATCCAAGGGTTTATGTTAACCCTAACACTAACACTATCCTAGGGCTGATGCTAACCCTAAACCTAACCCTAACACTATCCTAGGGCTGATGCTAACCCTAACCCTAACCCTAACACTCTCCTAGGGCTGATGCTAACCCGAACCCTAACACTATCCTAGGCCTGATGCTAACCCTAACCCTAACACTATCCTAGGGCTCATGCTAACCCTAACCCTAACCCTAACACTATCCTAGGCCTGATGCTAACCCTATCCCTAACACTAACACTCTCCTAGGGCTGAGGCTAACCCAAACCCTAACACTATCCTAGGGCTGATGCTAACCCTAACCCTAACCCTAACACTCTCCTTGGGCTGATGCTAACCGTAACCCTAACACTATCCTAGGCCTGATGCTAACCCTAACCCTAACACTATCCTAGGGCTGATGCTAAACCTAACCCTAACCCTAACACTATCCTAGGCCTGATGCTAACCCTAACCCTAACTCTAACACTATCCTAGGGTTTATGTTAACCATAACCCTAACACTATCCTAGGGCTGATGCTAACCCTAAACCTAACCCTAACACTATCCTAGGGCTGATGCTAACCCTAACCCTAACCCTAACACTCTCCTAGGGCTGATGCTAACCCGAACCCTAACACTATCCTAGGCCTGATGCTAACCCTAACCCTAACACTATCCTAGGGCTGATGCTAACCCTAACCCTAACCCTAACACTATCCTAGGCCTGATGCTAACCCTATCCCTAACACTAACACTCTCCTAGGGCTGAGGCTAACCCAAACCCTAACACTATCCTAGGGCTGATGCTAACCCTAACCCTAACCCTAACACTATCCTAGGGTAGATGCTAACCCTAACCCTAACACTATCCTAGGGCTGATGCTAACCCTAACCCTAACCCTAACACTATCCTAGGGCTGATGCTAACCCTAACCTTAACACTATCCTAGGGTTGATGCTAACCCTAACCCTAACCCTAACACTATCCTAGGGCTGATGCTAACCCTAACCCTAACACTATCCTAGGGCTGATGGTAACCCTAACCCTAACCCTAACACTATCCTAGGGCTGATGCTAACCCTAACCCTAACACTATCCTAGGGCTGATGCTAACCCTAACCCTAACCCTAACACTTTCCTAGGGCTGATGCTAACCCTAACCCTAACACTATCCTAGGGCTGATGCTAACCCTAACCCTAATACTATCCTAGGGCTGATGCTAACCCTAACCCTAACCCTAACACTATCCTGGGGCTGATGCTAACCCTAACCCTAACCCTAACACTATCCTAGGGCTGATGCTAACCCTAACCCTAACACTATCCTAGGCCTGATGCTAACCCTAACCCTAACACTTACACTATCCTAGGGCTGATGCTAACCCTAACCCTAACCCTAACACTATCCTAGGTCTGATGCTAACCCTAAACCTAACACTATCCTAGGGCTGATACTAACCCTAACCCTAACCCTAACACTATCATAGGGCTGATGTTAACCCTAACCCTAACACTATCCTAGGGCTGATGCTAACCCTAACACTAACACTATCCTAGGGCTGATGCTAACCCTAACCCTAACCCTAACACTATCCTAGGGCTGATGCTAACCCTAACCCTAACCCTAACACTATCCTAGGCCTGATGCTAACCTAACCCTAACTCTAACACTATCCAAGGGTTCATGTTAACCCTAACACTAACACTATCCTAGGGCTGATGCTAACCCTAAACCTAACCCTAACACTATCCTAGGGCTGATGCTAACCCTAACCCTAACCCTAACACTCTCCTAGGGCTGATGCTAACCCGAACCCTAACACTATCCTAGGCCTGATGCTAACCCTAACCCTAACACTATCCTAGGGCTCATGCTAACCCTAACCCTAACCCTAACACTATCCTAGGCCTGATGCTAACCCTATCCCTAACACTAACACTCTCCTAGGGCTGAGGCTAACCCAAACCCTAACACTATCCTAGGGCTGATGCTAAACCTAACCCTAACCCTAACACTATCCTAGGCCTGATGCTAACCCTAACCCTAACCCTAACACTATCCTAGAGCTGATGCTAACGCTAACCCTAACCCTAACCCTAACCCTAATACTATCCTAGGGCTGATGCTAACCGTAACCCTAACCCTAAAACTATCCTAGGGCTGATGCTAACCCTAACCCTAACTCTAACACTATCCTAGGGCTGATGCTAACCCTAACCCTAACACTATCCTAGGGCTGATGCTAACCCTAACCCTAACCCTAACAGTATCCTAGGGCTGATGCTAACCCTAACCCTAACACTATCCTAGGGCTGATGCTAACCCTAACCCTAACCCTAACACTTTCCTAGGGCTGATGCTAACCCTAACCCTAACCCTAACACTATCCTAAGTCTGATGCTAACCCTAGCCCTCACACTATCCTAGGCCTGATGATAACCCTAACCCTAACCTTAACACTATCCTAGGGCTGATGCTAACCCTAACCCTAACCCTAACACTATCCTAGAGCTGATGCTAACCCTAACCCTAACACTATCCTAGGGCTGATGATAACCCTAACCCTAACGCTATCGTAGGGCTGATGCTAACCCTAACCCTAACACTATCCTAGGGCTGATGCTAACCCTAACCCTAACACTATCCTAGGGCTGATGCTAACCCTAACCCTAACCCTAACACTATCCTAAGTCTGACGCTAACCCTAGCCCTCACACTATCCTAGGCCTGATGATAACCCTAACCCTAACCCTAACACTATCCTACGGCTGATGCTAACCCTAACCCTAACCCTAACACTATCCTAGGGCTGATGATAACCCTAACCCTAACACTATCCTAGGGCTGATGCTAACCCTAACCCTAACCCTAACACTATCCTAGGGCTGATGCTAACCCTAACCCTAACACTATCCTAGGGCTGATGCTAACCCTAACCCTAACCCTAACACTATCCTAGGGCTGATGCTAACCCAAACCCTAACACTATCCTAGGGCTGATGCTAACCCTAACCCTAACCCTAACATTATCCTAGGGCTGATGCTAACCCTAACCCTAACCCTAACACTATCCTAGAGCTGATGCTAACGCTAACCCTAACCCTAACCCTAACCCTAATACTATCCTAGGGCTGATGCTAACCCTAACCCTAACCCTAACACTATCCTAGGGCTGATGCTAACCCTAACCCTAACTCTAACACTATCCTAGGGCTGATGCTAACCCTAACCCTAACACTATCCTAGGGCTGATGCTAACCCTAACCCTAACCCTAACACTATCCTAGGGCTGATGCTAACCCTAACCCTAACACTATCCTAGGGCTGATGCTAACCCTAACAATAACCCTAACACTATCCTAGAGCTGATGCTAACGCTAACCCTAACCCTAACCCTAACCCTAATACTATCCTAGGGCTGATGCTAACCGTAACCCTAACCCTAACACTATCCTAGGGCTGATGCTAACCCTAACCCTAACTCTAACACTATCCTAGGGCTGATGCTAACCCTAACCCTAACACTATCCTAGGGCTGATGCTAACCCTAACCCTAACCCTAACACTATCCTAGGGCTGATGCTAACCCTAACCCTAACACTATCCTAGGGCTGATGCTAACCCTAACCCTAACACTAACACTTTCCTAGGGCTGATGCTAACCCTAACCCTAACACTAACACTTTCCTAGGCCTGATGATAACCCTAACCCTAACCTTAACACTATCCTAGGGCTGATGCTAACCCTAACCCTAACCCTAACACTATCCTAGAGCTGATGCTAACCCTAACCCTAACACTATCCTAGGCCTGATGATAACCCTAACCCTAACCCTAACGCTATCGTAGGGCTGATGCTAACCCTAACCCTAACACTATCCTAGGGCTGATGCTAACCCTAACCCTAACACTATCCTAGGGCTGATGCTAACCCTAACCCTAACCCTAACACTATCCTAAGTCTGATGCTAACCCTAGCCCTCACACTATCCTAGGCCTGATGATAACCCTAACCCTAACCCTAACACTATCCTAGGGCTGATGCTAACCCTAACCCTAACCCTAACACTATCCTAGGGCTGATGCTAACCCTAACCCTAACACTATCATAGGGCTGATGCTAACCCTAACCCTAACCCTAACACTATCCTAGGCTGATGCTAACCCTAACCCTAACACTATCCTAGGGCTGATGCTAACCCTAACCCTAACCCTAACACTATCCTAGGGCTGATGCTAACCCTAACCCTAACACTATCCTAGGGCTGATGCTAACCCTAACCCTAACCCTAACACTATCCTAGGGCTGATGCTAACCCAAACCCTAACACTATCCTAGGGCTGATGCTAACCCTAACCCTAACCCTAACATTATCCTAGGCCTGATGCTAACCCTAACCCTAACCCTAATACTATCCTAGGGCTGATGCTAACCCTAACCCTAACCCTAACACTATCCTAGGGCTGATGCTAACCCTAACCCTAACTCTAACACTATCTTAGGGCTGAGGCTAACCCTAACCCAAACACTATCCTACGGCTGATGCTAACCCTAACCCTAACCCTAACACTATCCTAGGGCTGATGCTAACCCTAACCCTAACACTATCCTAGGGCTGATGCTAACCCTAACCCTAACCCTAACACTTTCCTAGGGCTGATGCTAACCCTAACCCTAACACTATCCTAGGGCTGATGCTAACCCTAACCCTAATACTATCCTTGGGCTGATGCTAACCCTAACCCTAACCCTAACACTATCCTGGGGCTGATGCTAACCCTAACCCTAACCCTAACACTATCCTAGGGCTGATGCTAACCCTAACCCTAACACTATCCTAGGCCTGATGCTAACCCTAACCCTAACACTTACACTATCCTAGGGCTGATGCTAACCCTAACCCTATCCCTAACACTATCCTAGGTCTGATGCTAACCCTAAACCTAACACTATCCTAGGGCTGATACTAACCCTAACCCTAACCCTAACACTATCATAGGGCTGATGTTAACCCTAACACTAACACTCTCCTAGGGCTGAGGCTAACCCAAACCCTAACACTATCCTCGGGCTGATGCTAACCCTAACCCTAACCCTAACACTATCCTAGGGTAGATGCTAACCCTAACCCTAACACTATCCTAGGGCTGATGCTAACCCTAACCCTAACCCTAACACTATCCTAGGGCTGATGCTAACCCTAACCCTAACACTATCCTAGGGCTGATGCTAACCCTAACCCTAACCCTAACACTATCCTAGGGCTGATGCTAACCCTAACCCTAACCCTAACACTATCCTAGGGCTGATGCTAACCCTAACCCTAACCCTAACACTATCCTAGGCCTGATGCTAACCCTAACCCTAACTCTAACACTATCCTAGGGTTTATGTTAACCCTAACCCTAACACTATCCTAGGGCTGATGCTAACCCTAAACCTAACCCTAACACTATCCTAGGGCTGATGCTAACCCTAACCCTAACCCTAACAGTCTCCTAGGGCTGATGCTAATCCGAACCCTAACACTATCCTAGGCCTGATGCTAACCCTAACCCTAACATTATCCTAGGGCTGATGCTAACCCTAACCCTAACCCTAACACTATCCTAGGCCTGATGCTAACCCTATCCCTAACACTAACACTCTCCTAGGGCTGAGGCTAACCCAAACCCTAACAGTATCCTAGGGCTGATGCTAACCCTAACCCTAACCCTAACACTATCCTAGGGTAGATGCTAACCCTAACCCTAACACTATCCTAGGGCTGATGCTAACCCTAACCCTAACCCTAACACTATCCTAGGGCTGATGCTAACCCTAACCTTAACACTATCCTAGGGCTGATGCTAACCCTAACCCTAACGCTAACACTATCCTAGGGCTGATGCTAACCCTAACCCTAACACTATCCTAGGGCTGATGCTAACCCTAACCCTAACCCTAACACTATCCTAGGGCTGATGCTAACCCTAACCCTAACACTATCCTAGGGCTGATGCTAACCCTAACCCTAACCCTAACACTATCCTAGAGCTGATGCTAACGCTAACGCTAACCCTAACCCTAACCCTAATACTATCCTAGGGCTGATGCTAACCCTAACCCTAACCCTAACACTATCCTAGGGCTGATGCTAACCCTAACCCTAACTCTAACACTATCTTAGGGCTGAGGCTAACCCTAACCCAAACACTATCCTACGGCTGATGCTAACCCTAACCCTAACCCTAACACCATCCTAGGGCTGACGCTAACCCTAACCCTAACCCTAACACTATCCTAGGGCTGATGTTAACCCTAACCCTAACACTATCCTAGGGCTCATGCTAACCCTAACCCTAACCCTAACACTCTCCTTGGGCTGATGCTAACCGTAACCCTAACACTATCCTAGGCCTGATGCTAACCCTATCCCTAACACTAACACTCTCCTAGGGCTGAGGCTAACCCAAACCCTAACACTATCCTAGGGCTGATGCTAACCCTAACCCTAACCCTAACACTATCCTAGGGTAGATGCTAACCCTAACCCTAACACTATCCTAGGGCTGATGCTAACCCTAACCCTAACCCTAACACTATCCTAGGGCTGATGCTAACCCTAACCCTAACACTATCCTAGGGCTGATGCTAACCCTAACCCTAACCCTAACACTATCCTAGGGCTGATGCTAACCCTAACCCTAACACTATCCTAGGCCTGATGCTAACCCTAACCCTAACCCTAACACTATCCTAGGGCTGATGCTAACCCTAACCCTAACCCTAACACTATCCTAGGGCTGATGCTAACCCTAACCCTAACACTAACACTATCCTAGAGCTGATGCTAACGCTAACCCTAACCCTAACCCTAACCATAATACTATCCTAGGGCTGATGCTAACCCTAACCCTAACCCTAACACTATCCTAGGGCTGATGCTAACCCTAACCCTAACTCTAACACTATCTTAGGGCTGAGGCTAACCCTAACCCTAATACTATCCTAGGGCTGATGCTAACCCTAACCCTAAACCTAACACTATCCTAGGGCTGATGCTAACCCTAACCCTAACACTAACACTATCCTAGGGCTGATGTTAACCCTAACCCTAACACTACCCTAGGGCTGATGCTAACCCTAACCCTAACCCTAACACTCTCCTTGGGCTGATGCTAACCGTAACCCTAACACTATCCTAGGCCTGATGCTAACCCTAACCCTAACACTATCCTAGGCCTGATGCTAACCCTAACCCTAACCCTAACACTATCCTAGGGCTGATGCTAACCCTAACCCTAACACTATCCTAGGGCTGATGCTAACCCTAACCCTAAACCTAACACTTTCCTAGGGCTGATGCTAACCCTAACCCTAACACTATCCTATGGCTGATGCTAACCCTAACCCTAACCCTAACACTATCCTAAGTCTGATGCTAACCCTAGCCCTCACACTATCCTAGGCCTGATGATAACCCTAACCCTAACCTTAACACTATCCTAGGGCTGATGCTAACCCTAACCCTAACCCTAACACTATCCTATGGCTGATGCTAACCCTAACCCTAACCATAACACTATCCTAGGGCTGATGCTAACCCTAACCCTAACTCTAACACTATCTTAGGGCTGAGGCTAACCCTAACCCAAACACTATCCTACGGCTGATGCTAACCCTAACCCTAACCCTAACACAATCCTAGGGCTGATGCTAACCCTAACCCTAACACTATCCTAGGGCTGATGCTAACCCTAACCCTAACCCTAAAACTTTCCTAGGGCTGATGCTAACCCTAACCCTAACACTATCCTAGGGCTGATGCTAACCCTAACCCTAATACTCTCCTAGGGCTGATGCTAACGCTAACCCTAACCCTAACACTATCCTAGGGCTGATGCTAACCCTGACCCTAACCCTAACACTATCCTAGGGCTGATGCTAACCCTAACCCTAACCCTAACACTATCCTAGGGTAGATGCTAACCCTAACCCTAACACTATCCTAGGGCTGATGCTAACCCTAACCCTAACCCTAACACTATCCTAGGGCTGATGCTAACCCTAACCCTAACACTATCCTAGGGCTGATGCTAACCCTAACCCTAACCCTAACACTATCCTAGGGCTGATGCTAACCCTAACCCTAACACTATCCTAGGGCTGATGCTAACCCTAACCCTAACCCTAACACTATCCTAGGGCTGATGCTAACCCTAACCCTAACCCTAACACTATCCTAGGGCTGATGCTAACCCTAACCCTAACACTAACACTATCCTAGAGCTGATGCTAACGCTAACCCTAACCCTAACCCTAACCATAATACTATCCTAGGGCTGATGCTAACCCTAACCCTAACCCTAACACTATCCTAGGGCTGATGCTAACCCTAACCCTAACTCTAACACTATCTTAGGGCTGAGGCTAACCCTAACCCTAATACTATCCTAGGGCTGATGCTAACCCTAACCCTAAACCTAACACTATCCTAGGGCTGATGCTAACCCTAACCCTAACACTAACACTATCCTAGGGCTGATGTTAACCCTAACCCTAACACTACCCTAGGGCTGATGCTAACCCTAACCCTAACCCTAACACTCTCCTTGGGCTGATGCTAACCGTAACCCTAACACTATCCTAGGCCTGATGCTAACCCTAACCCTAACACTATCCTAGGCCTGATGCTAACCCTAACCCTAACCCTAACACTATCCTAGGGCTGATGCTAACCCTAACCCTAACACTATCCTAGGGCTGATGCTAACCCTAACCCTAAACCTAACACTTTCCTAGGGCTGATGCTAACCCTAACCCTAACACTATCCTATGGCTGATGCTAACCCTAACCCTAACCCTACCACTATCATAAGTCTGATGCTAACCCTAGCCCTCACACTATCCTAGGCCTGATGATAACCCTAACCCTAACCCTAACACTATCCTAGGGCTGATGCTAACCATAACCCTAACCCTAACACTATCCTAGGGCTGATGCTAACCCTAACCCTAACACTATCCTAGGGGTGATTCTAACCCTAACCCTAACCCTAACACTATCCTAGTGCTGATGCTAACCCTAACCCTAACCCTAACACTATCCTAGAGCTGATGCTAACGCTAACCCTAACCCTAACCCTAACCCTAATACTATCCTAGGGCTGATGCTAACCCTAACCCTAACCATAACACTATCCTAGGGCTGATGCTAACCCTAACCCTAACTCTAACACTATCTTAGGCCTGAGGCTAACCCTAACCCAAACACTATCCTACGGCTGATGCTAACCCTAACCCTAACCCTAACACTATCCTAGGGCTGATGCTAACCCTAACCCTAACACTATCCTAGGGCTGATGCTAACCCTAACCCTAACCCTAAAACTTTCCTAGGGCTGATGCTAACCCTAACCCTAACACTATCCTAGGGCTGATGCTAACCCTAACCCTAATACTATCCTAGGGCTGATGCTAACCCTAACCCTAACCCTAACACTATCCTAGGGCTGATGCTAACCCTGACCCTAACCCTAACACTATCCTAGGGCTGATGCTAACCCTAACCCTAACACTATCCTAGGCCTGATGCTAACCCTAACCCTAACACTTACACTATCCTAGGGCTGATGCTAACCCTAACCCTAACCCTAACACTATCCTAGGTCTGATTGTAACCCTAAACCTAACACTATCCTAGTCTGATGCTAACCCTAACCCTAACCCTAACACTATCATAGGGCTGATGTTAACCCTAACCCTAACACTATCCTAGGGCTGATGCTAACCCTAACACTAACACTATCCTAGGGCTGATGCTAACCCTAACCCTAACCCTAACACTATCCTAGGGCTGATGCTAACCCTAACCATAACCCTATCACTATCCTAGGCCTGAGGCTAACCCTAACCCTAACACTATCCTACGGCTGATGCTAACCCTAACCCTAACCCTAACACTATCCTAAGGCTGATGCTAACCCTAACACTAACACTATCCTAGGCCTGGTGCTAACCCTAACCCTAACCCTAAAACTATCCTAGGGCTGATGCTAACCCTAACTCTAATAATATCCTAGGGCTGATGCTAACCCTAACCCTAAGCCTAACACTATCCTAGGGCTGATGCTAACCCTAACCCTAACCCTAACACTTTCCTAGGGCTGATGCTAACCCTAACCCTAACACTATCCTATGGCTGATGCTAACCCTAACCCTAACCCTACCACTATCATAAGTCTGATGCTAACCCTAGCCCTCACACTATCCTAGGCCTGATGATAACCCTAACCCTAACCCTAACACTATCCTAGGGCTGATGCTAACCATAACCCTAACCCTAACACTATCCTAGGGCTGATGCTAACCCTAAGCCTAACACTATCCTACGTCTGATGCTAACACTAACCCTAACCCTAACACTATCCTAGTGCTGATGCTAACCCTAACCCTAACCCTATCACTATCCTAGAGCTGATGCTAACGCTAACCCTAACCCTAACCCTAACCCTAATACTATCCTAGGGCTGATGCTAACCCTAACCCTAACCATAACACTATCCTTGGGCTGATGCTAACCCTAACCCTAACTCTAACACTATCTTAGGCCTGAGGCTAACCCTAACCCAAACACTATCCTACGGCTGATGCTAACCCTAACCCTAACCCTAACACTATCCTAGGGCTGATGCTAACCCTAACCCTAACACTATCCTAGGGCTGATGCTAACCCTAACCCTAACCCTAAAACTTTCCTAGGGCTGATGCTAACCCTAACCCTAACACTATCCTAGGGCTGATGCTAACCCTAACCCTAATACTATCCTAGGGCTGATGCTAACCCTAACCCTAACCCTAACACTATCCTAGGGCTGATGCTAACCCTGACCCTAACCCTAACACTATCCTAGGGCTGATGCTAACCCTAACCCTAACACTATCCTAGGCCTGATGCTAACCCTAACCCTAACACTTACACTATCCTAGGGCTGATGCTAACCCTAACCCTAACCCTAACACTATCCTAGGTCTGATTGTAACCCTAAACCTAACACTATCCTAGTCTGATGCTAACCCTAACCCTAACCCTAACACTATCATAGGGCTGATGTTAACCCTAACCCTAACACTATCCTAGGGCTGATGCTAACCCTAACACTAACACTATCCTAGGGCTGATGCTAACCCTAACCCTAACCCTAACACTATCCTAGGGCTGATGCTAACCCTAACCATAACCCTATCACTATCCTAGGCCTGAGGCTAACCCTAACCCTAACACTATCCTACGGCTGATGCTAACCCTAACCCTAACCCTAACACTATCCTAAGGCTGATGCTAACCCTAACACTAACACTATCCTAGGCCTGGTGCTAACCCTAACCCTAACCCTAAAACTATCCTAGGACTGATGCTAACCCTAACTCTAATAATATCCTAGGGCTGATGCTAACCCTAACCCTAAGCCTAACACTATCCTAGGGCTGATGCTAACCCTAACCCTAACCCTAACACTATCCTAGGGCTGATGCTAACCCTAACCCTAACCCTAACACTATCATAAGTCTGATGCTAACCCTAGCCCTCACACTATCCTAGGCCTGATGATAACCCTAACCCTAACCCTAACACTATCCTAGGGCTGATGCTAACCATAACCCTAACCCTAACACTATCCTAGGGCTGATGCTAACCCTAACCCTAACACTATCCTAGGGGTGATGCTAACCCTAACCCTAACCCTAACACTATCCTAGTGCTGATGCTAACCCTAACCCTAACCCTAACACTATCCTAGAGCTGATGCTAACGCTAACCCTAACCCTAACCCTAACCCTAATACTATCCTAGGGCTGATGCTAACCCTAACCCTAACCATACCACTATCCTAGGGCTGATGCTAACCCTAACCCTAACTCTAACACTATCTTAGGCCTGAGGCTAACCCTAACCCAAACACTATCCTACGGCTGATGCTAACCCTAACCCTAACCCTAACACTATCCTAGGGCTGATGCTAACCCTAACCCTAACACTATCCTAGGGCTGATGCTAACCCTAACCCTAACCCTAAAACTTTCCTAGGGCTGATGCTAACCCTAACCCTAACACTATCCTAGGGCTGATGCTAACCCTAACCCTAATACTATCCTAGGGCTGATGCTAACCCTAACCCTAACCCTAACACTATCCTAGGGCTGATGCTAACCCTGACCCTAACCCTAACACTATCCCAGGGCTGATGCTAACCCTAACCCTAACACTATCCTAGGCCTGATGCTAACCCTAACCCTAACACTTACACTATCCTAGGGCTGATGCTAACCCTAACCCTAACCCTAACACTATCCTAGGTCTGATTGTAACCCTAAACCTAACACTATCCTAGTCTGATGCTAACCCTAACCCTAACCCTAACACTATCATAGGGCTGATGTTAACCCTAACCCTAACACTATCCTAGGGCTGATGCTAACCCTAACACTAACACTATCCTAGGGCTGATGCTAACCCTAACCCTAACCCTAACACTATCCTAGGGCTGATGCTAACCCTAACCATAACCCTATCACTATCCTAGGCCTGAGGCTAACCCTAACCCTAACACTATCCTACGGCTGATGCTAACCCTAACCCTAACCCTAACACTATCCTAAGGCTGATGCTAACCCTAACACTAACACTATCCTAGGCCTGGTGCTAACCCTAACCCTAACCCTAAAACTATCCTAGGGCTGATGCTAACCCTAACTCTAATAATATCCTAGGGCTGATGCTAACCCTAACCCTAAGCCTAACACTATCCTAGGGCTGATGCTAACCCTAACCCTTACCCTAACACTATCCTAGGGCTGATGCTAACCCTAACCCTAACTCTAACACTATCCTAGGGCTGATGCTAACCCTAACCCTAACAATATCCTAGGCCTGATGATATCCCTAACCCTAAACCTAACACTATCCTAGGGCTGATGCTAACCCTAACCCTAACCCTAACACTATCCTAGGGCTGATTCTAACCGTAACCCTGACACTATCCTAGGCCTGATGCTAACCCTAACCCTAACACTAACACTATCCTAGGTCTGATGCTAACCCTATCCCTAACCATAACACTCTCCTAGGGCTGAGGCTAACCCTAACCCTAACACTATCCTAGGGCTGATGCTAACCCTAACCCTAACCCTAACACTATCCTAGGCCTGATGCTAACCCTATCCCTAACACTAACACTCTCCTAGGGCTGAGGCTAACCCAAACCCTAACACTATCCTAGGGCTGATGCTAACCCTAACCCTAACCCTAACACTATCCTAGGGTAGATGCTAACCCTAACCCTAACACTATCCTAGGGCTGATGCTAACCCTAACCCTAACCCTAACACTATCCTAGGGCTGATGCTAACCCTAACCCTAACACTATCCTAGGGCTGATGCTAACCCTAACCCTAACACTATCCTAGGGCTGATGCTAACCCTAACCCTAACCCTAACACTATCCTAGGGCTGATGCTAACCCTAACCCTAACCCTAACACTATCCTAGGGCTGATGCTAACCCTAACCCTAACACTAACACTATCCTAGAGCTGATGCTAACGCTAACCCTAACCCTAACCCTAACCATAATACTATCCTAGGGCTGATGCTAACCCTAACCCTAACCCTAACACTATCCTAGGGCTGATGCTAACCCTAACCCTAACTCTAACACTATCTTAGGGCTGAGGCTAACCCTAACCCTAATACTATCCTAGGGCTGATGCTAACCCTAACCCTAAACCTAACACTATCCTAGGGCTGATGCTAACCCTAACCCTAACACTAACACTATCCTAGGGCTGATGTTAACCCTAACCCTAACACTACCCTAGGGCTGATGCTAACCCTAACCCTAACCCTAACACTCTCCTTGGGCTGATGCTAACCGTAACCCTAACAATATCCTAGGCCTGATGCTAACCCTAACCCTAACAGTATCCTAGGCCTGATGCTAACCCTAACCCTAACCCTAACACTATCCTAGGGCTGATGCTAACCCTAACCCTAACACTATCCTAGGGCTGATGCTAACCCTAACCCTAAACCTAACACTTTCCTAGGGCTGATGCTAACCCTAACCCTAACACTATCCTATGGCTGATGCTAACCCTAACCCTAACCCTAACACTATCCTAAGTCTGATGCTAACCCTAGCCCTCACACTATCCTAGGCCTGATGATAACCCTAACCCTAACCCTAACACTATCCTAGGGCTGATGCTAACCCTAACCCTAACCCTAACACTATCCTAGGGCTGATGCTAACCCTAACCCTAACACTATCCTAGGGGTGATGCTAACCCTAACCCTAACCCTAACACTATCCTAGTGCTGATGCTAACCCTAACCCTAACCCTAACACTATCCTAGAGCTGATGCTAACGCTAACCCTAACCCTAACCCTAACCCTAATACTATCCTAGGGCTGATGCTAACCCTAACCCTAACCATAACACTATCCTAGGGCTGATGCTAACCCTAACCCTAACTCTAACACTATCTTAGGGCTGAGGCTAACCCTAACCCAAACACTATCCTACGGCTGATGCTAACCCTAACCCTAACCCTAACACTATCCTAGGGCTGATGCTAACCCTAACCCTAACACTATCCTAGGGCTGATGCTAACCCTAACCCTAACCCTAAAACTTTCCTAGGGCTGATGCTAACCCTAACCCTAACACTATCCTAGGGCTGATGCTAACCCTAACCCTAATACTATCCTAGGGCTGATGCTAACCCTAACCCTAACCCTAACACTATCCTAGGGCTGATGCTAACCCTGACCCTAACCCTAACACTATCCTAGGGCTGATGCTAACCCTAACCCTAACACTATCCTAGGCCTGATGCTAACCCTAACCCTAACACTTACACTATCCTAGGGCTGATGCTAACCCTAACCCTAACCCTAACACTATCCTAGGTCTGATTGTAACCCTAAACCTAACACTATCCTAGGGCTGATGCTAACCCTAACCCTAACCCTAACACTATCATAGGGCTGATGTTAACCCTAACCCTAACACTATCCTAGGGCTGATGCTAACCCTAACACTAACACTATCCTAGGGCTGATGCTAACCCTAACCCTAACCCTAACACTATCCTAGGGCTGATGCTAACCCTAACCATAACCCTAACACTATCCTAGGCCTGAGGCTAACCCTAACCCTAACACTATCCTACGGCTGATGCTAACCCTAACCCTAACCCTAACACTATCCCAAGGCTGATGCTAACCCTAACACTAACACTATCCTAGGCCTGGTGCTAACCCTAACCCTAACCCTAAAACTATCCTAGGGCTGATGCTAACCCTAACTCTAATAATATCCTAGGGCTGATGCTAACCCTAACCCTAACCCTAACACTATCCTAGGGCTGATGCTAACCCTAACCCTAACCCTAACACTATCCTAGGGCTGATGCTAACCCTAACCCTAACTCTAACACTATCCTAGGGCTGATGCTAACCCTAACCCTAACAATATCCTAGGCCTGATGATATCCCTAACCCTAAACCTAACACTATCCTAGGGCTGATGCTAACCCTAACCCTAACCCTAACACTATCCTAGGGCTGATTCTAACCGTAACCCTGACACTATCCTAGGCCTGATGCTAACCCTAACCCTAACACTAACACTATCCTAGGTCTGATGCTAACCCTATCCCTAACCATAACACTCTCCTAGGGCTGAGGCTAACCCTAACCCTAACACTATCCTAGGGCTGATGCTAACCCTAACTCTAACCCAAACACTATCCTAGGGTTGATGCTAACCGTAACCCTGACACTATCCTAGGGCTGATGCTAACCCTAACCCTAACCCTAACACTATCCTAGGGCTGATGCTAACCCTAACCCTAACACTATCCTAGGCCTGATGCTAACCCTAACCCTAACCCTAACACTATCGTAGGGCTGATGCTAACCCTAACCCTACCCCTAACACTATCCTAGAGCTGATGCTAACCCTAACATTAACCGTAACCCTAACCCTAACCCTAACACTATCCTAGGGCTGATGCTAACCCTAACCCTAACGCTAACACTATCCTAGGGCTGATGCTAACCCTAACCCTAAGACTATCCTAGGGCTGATGCTAACACTAACCCTATCTCTAACACTATCCTAGGGCTGAGGCTAACCCTAACCCTAACACTATCCTACGGCTGCTGCTAACCCTAACCCTAACCCTAACACTACCCTAACGCTGATGCTAACCCTAACACTAACCCTAACACTATCCTAGGGCTGATTCTAACCCTAACCCTAACACTATCCTAGGCCTGATGCTAACCCTAACCCTAACCCTAACACTATCCTAGGGCTGATGCTAACCCTAACCCTAACACTATCCTAGGGCTGATGCTAACCCTAACCCTAACCCTAACACTATCCTAGGGCTGATGCTAACCCGAACCCTAACACTATCCTAGGCCTGATGATAACCCTAACCCTAACCCTAACATTATCCTAGGGCTGATGCTAACCCTAACCATAACACTATCCTAGGGCTGATGCTAACCCTAACCCTAACCCTAACACTATCCTAGGGCTGATGCTAACCCTAACGCTAACCCTAACACTATCCTAGGTCTGATTGTAACCCTAAACCTAACACTATCCTAGGGCTGATGCTAACCCTAACCCTAACCCTAACACTATCATAGGGCTGATGTTAACCCTAACCCTAACACTATCCTAGGGCTGATGCTAACCCTAACACTAACACTATCCTAGGGCTGATGCTAACCATAACCCTAACCCTAACACTATCCTAGGGCTGATGCTAACCCTAACCCTAACCCTAACACTATCCTAGGCCTGAGGCTAACCCTAACCCTAACACTATCCTACGGCTGATGCTAACCCTAACCCTAACCCTAACACTATCCTAAGGCTGATGCTAACCCTAACACTAACACTATCCTAGGCCTGGTGCTAACCCTAACCCTAACCCTAAAACTATCCTAGGGCTGATGCTAACCCTAACTCTAATAATATCCTAGGGCTGATGCTAACCCTAACCCTAACCCTAACACTATCCTAGGGCTGATGCTAACCCTAACCCTAACCCTAACACTATCCTAGGGCTGATGCTAACCCTAACCCTAACTCTAACACTATCCTAGGGCTGATGCTAACCCTAACCCTAACAATATCCTAGGCCTGATGATATCCCTAACCCTAAACCTAACACTATCCTAGGGCTGATGCTAACCCTAACCCTAACCCTAACACTATCCTAGGGCTGATTCTAACCGTAACCCTGACACTATCCTAGGCCTGATGCTAACCCTAACCCTAACACTAACACTATCCTAGGTCTGATGCTAACCCTATCCCTAACCATAACACTCTCCTAGGGCTGAGGCTAACCCTAACCCTAACACTATCCTAGGGCTGATGCTAACCCTAACCCTAACCCAAACACTATCCTAGGGTTGATGCTAACCGTAACCCTGACACTATCCTAGGGCTGATGATAACCCTAACCCTAACCCTAACACTATCCTAGGGCTGATGCTAACCCTAACCCTAACACTATCCTAGGCCTGATGCTAACCCTAACCCTAACCCTAACCCTAACACTATCGTAGGGCTGATGCTAACCCTAACCCTACCCCTAACACTATCCTAGAGCTGATGCTAACCCTAACATTAACCGTAACCCTAACCCTAACCCTATCACTATCCTAGGGCTGATGCTAACCCTAACCCTAACGCTAACACTATCCTAGGGCTGATGCTAACCCTAACCCTAAGACTATCCTAGGGCTGATGCTAACACTAACCCTCACTCTAACACTATCCTAGGGCTGAGGCTAACCCTAACCCTAACACTATCCTACGGCTGCTGCTAACCCTAAACCTAACCCTAACACTACCCTAACGCTGATGCTAACCCTAACACTAACCCTAACACTATCCTAGGGCTGATGCTAACCCTAACCCTAACACTATCCTAGGCCTGATGCTAACCCTAACCCTAACCCTAACACTATCCTAGGGCTGATGCTAACCCTAACCCTAACACTATCCTAGGGCTGATGCTAACCCTAACCCTAACCCTAACACTATCCTAGGGCTGATGCTAACCCGAACCGTAACACTATCCTAGGCCTGATGATAACCCTAACCCTAACCCTAACATTATCCTAGGGATGATGCTAACCCTAACCCTAACACTATCCTAGGGCTGATGCTAACCCTAACCCTAACCCTAACACTATCCTAGGGCTGATGCTAACCCTAACGCTAACCCTAACACTATCCTTGAACTGATGCTAACCTTAACCCTAACCCTAACACTATCCTAGGCCTGATGATAACCCTAACCCTAACATTAACACTATCCTATTGTTTATGTTAACCCTAACCCTAACACTATCCTAGGGCTGATGCTAACCCTAACCCTAACACTATCCTAGGGCTGATGCTAACCCTAACCCTAACACTATCCTAGGGCTGAGGCTAACCTTAACCCTAACCCTAACACTATTCTAGGGCTGAGGCTAACCCTAACGCTAACCCTAACACTATCCTTGAACTAATGCTAACCCTAACCCTAACCCTAACACTATCCTAGGCCTGATGGTAACCCTAACCCTAACCCTAACGCTATCCTAGGGTTTATGTTAACCCTAACCCTAACACTATCCTAGGGCTGATGCTAACCCTAACCCTAACCCTAACACTCTCCTAGGGCTGATGCTAACCCTAACCCTAACACTATCCTAGGCCTGATGCTAACCCTAACCCTAACACTATCCTAGGGATGATGCTAACCCTAACCCTAACCCTAACACTATCCTAGGCCTGATGCTAACCCTATCCCTAACAGTAACACTCTCCTAGGGCTGAGGCTAACCCTAACCCTAACACTATCCTAGGGCTGATGCTAACCCTAACCCTAACACTCTCCTTGGGCTGATGCTAACCGTAACCCTAACACTATCCTAGGCCTGATGTTAACCATAACCCTAACACTATCCTAGGGCTGATGCTAACCATAACCCTAACCCTAACACTATCCTAGGCCTGATGCTAACCCTAACCCTAACCCTAACACTATCCTAGGGCTGATGCTAACCCTAACCCTAACCCTAACACTTTCCTAGGGCTGATGCTAACCCTAACCCTAACACTATCCTAGGGCTGATGCTAACACTAACCCTAACCCTAACACTATCCTAAGTCTGATGCTAACCTTAGCCCTCACATTATCCTAGGCCTGATGATAACCCTAACCCTAACACTATCCTAGGGCTGATGCTAACCCTAACCCTAACCCTAACACTATCCTAGGGCTGATGCTAACCCTAACCCTAACCCTAACACTATCCTAGGGCTGATGCTAACCCTAACCCTAACACTATCCTAGGGCTGATGCTAACCCTAACCCTAACCCTAACACTATCCTAGGGATGATGCTAACCCTAAACCTAACACTATCCTAGGGCTGATGCTAACCCTAACCCTTACCCTAACACTATCCTAGGGCTGATGCTAACCCTAACCCTAACACTATCCTAGGGCTGATGCTAACCCTAACCCTAACCCTAACACTATCCTAGGGCTGATGCTAACCCTAACCCTAACCCTAACACTATCCTAGAGCTGATGCTAACGCTAACGCTAACACTAACCCTAAACCTAATACTATCCTAGGGCTGATGCTAACCCTAACCCTAACCCTAACACTATCCTAGGGCTGATGCTAACCCTAACCCTAACTCTAACACTATCTTAGGGCTGAGGCTAACCCTAACCCAAACACTATCCTACGGCTGATGCTAACCCTAACCCTAACCCTAACACTATCCTAGGGCTGATGCTAACCCTAACCCTAACACTATCCTAGGGCTGATGCTAACCCTAACCCTAACCCTAACACTTTCCTAGGGCTGATGCTAACCCTAACCCTAACCCTAACACTATCCTAAGTCTGATGCTAACCCTAGCCCTCACACTATCCTAGGCCTGATGATAACCCTAACCCTAACCTTAACACTATCCTAGGGCTGATGCTAACCCTAACCCTAACCCTAACACTATCCTAGAGCTGATGCTAACCCTAACCCTAACACTATCCTAGGCGTGATGATAACCCTAACCCTAACCCTAACGCTATCCTAGGGCTGATGCTAACCCTAACCCTAACACTATCCTAGGGCTGATGCTAACCCTAACCCTAACCCTAACACTATCCTAGGGCTGATGCTAACCCTAACGCTAAGCCTAACACTATCCTTGAACTGATGCTAACCCTAACCCTAACCCTAAGACTATCCTAGGCCTGATGATAACCCTAACCCTAACCCTAACACTATCCTAGGGTTTATGTTAACCCTAACACTAACACTATCCTAGGGCGGATGCTAACCCTAACCCTAACCCTAACACTATCCTAGGGCTGATGCTAACCCTAACACTAACACTATCCTAGGGCTGATACTAACCCTAACGCTAACCCTAACACTATCCTAGGGCTGATGCTAACCCTAACCCTAACTCTAACACTATCTTAGGGCTGAGGCTAACCCTAACCCAAACACTATCCTACGGCTGATGCTAACCCTAACCCTAACCCTAAAACTATCCTAAGGCTGATGCTAACCCTAACACTAACACTATCCTGGGCCTGGTGCTAACCCTAACCCTAACCCTAACACTATCCTAGGGCTGATGCTAACCCTAACCCTAATACTATCCTAGGGCTGATGCTAACCCTAACCCTAACCCTAACACTATCCTAGGGCTGATGCTAACCCTAACCATAACCCTAACACTATCCTAGG